>NC_080166.1:29821433-29993933 GCF_950295315.1 Erinaceus europaeus
GGGGGTGGAATACAGTACTCTGGTGATGGAAGGTGCATGTAATTTTACCCCTCTTATCCTACAATCTTGTCAATCATCATTAAATCAATAAAAATACAAATAAATAATAAAAATAAAATAATGCTATTAGCATAGAAGAGTGTGACAACTCACATACCAATAAAGTCCTTCTAGAAATTATGACCAAAAGCACAGAAAATAGTAATAAAAAGATATATCATAGCACAGTAACCAGCAATGAAGACATTTTAGGATTGCTTAGGGAGCAACACAGCAATTTTCAATTAGATGTAGACAGCTTGAGGATATTGAATGGAACAACTAGAAAAAAGAGATAATGGATAAAGTAGTAATTGAAAAAAAAATTAAAAAGTGTTGTTGGGGACTTCTTTTTGTAAGTGCAATATCTATGATAAGACCATTTATTTATTCTAATTCAGGTAGTGGGAAGTGCTTCATCATAAAAATTAGCATCCGGCAAACATCCAAAGGAAAGCAGCAAGCTGTAAATTCATAGCTGAAGACATAGAGAATGGAATAAAAAGGACACCGGGATCATATGTTAAATAGTAAATACAGCAAGTTGATATTGGAAAGAAGAGTAAAGTAGACTACTAAAAGCAAGTATACCTAGAATTGTGCTTTATTTCATAATGCAATAGTTTGTAACCTCCAGAAAAAAAGGTCATGCCTTTGTCTCTAACAATACATGGCTCAACTATGAAGCAGTATGCAAAAATTTAAGAGAAAAAAAGGATGCTTCGACAAATAAAAAGTTATGAAAACAATCCATAAATTCTTAAAACGAGACATTAGAAATGGGAAATTAGGGAAGTAGCAAAAACATTCTGTGACTCTTACTATGCAATTACACAATGCATCTGGGTGATTTAATAGGTTAAAGTTGCAAAGAACCTTTATTTGCTTTTTCATTATTACTTGCACAACTTACTTATAGCTAGCATGCCACATAATATCCCATTACGAGAGCTCTCCATTGAGATATTTAACTTAAATTACATCTACAGATGCATTCTTGTGTACTTTAAAACAAATTTTCCATGATTGTATCCAAAGTTATGAAATAAAGGACTCTCTTAATTGGTCATATACATGCATATAATCTGAAAAATATGCAGGGAACAATAAAAGTTGCAATCGCCCTTAGGACCTCTGCAAGACAAGCAGACTGTGGTAAGCAGTAAAGATTCAAGTATAATAATAATCAGTTTTCTAAGTATACAGCTCACTGTGAGAGAGCAATAGCACAGAACACATTTTTATTTGCACATGCAAAAATAGGTTCTGATAATAAAAATGTCACCAGATGATACTGCAAGGAACACTTCCACCTACTGCTTGCTCCTATGGGAATTCATAATCTAACTAGCAGTTTGTGTTCTCTGTGGATTTCAAAATGCAAATTGATTTGTTCATTTTTTCCCTGGTTTACGAAATATAATATGTTCCTGATGCCCCCAGAATCTCTTCAGATTTATTTTTGGTGGAGATAAGGTATTTACTAATACTTGTGAGTAAATGCCTCAAGGTTCATTTTGAATGTGTCATAGCTGCTAAGACCCACTGAATAAATCTTTGAATGATGTGGAATTTCAAATAAACAAGATTAAAGAATTTACAGTATAGTTTCTGTTTGATGTAAACAAGAAGATCACAGTGCTTAGTTTTTCTTTTATTGTGAATTTAATGTTGATTTATAAGGCTATAGTATTTCAAGAGTGTGCCATTATATTTTCATTTTTACTGATAAGGAAACAAAGAAACTAATTTTGTTTGGTAAATCCTTTGTTGAAAAAATATTTTTATTTCTTCATTTTGTGTAAAAAAAAAAAAAAAAAGAACACTGAACCTGATGGTGGCACACTTGGCTGAGTGCACATGTTACAATGTGCAAGGACCTGAATTCACCTGCACAGGGAAAGCTTCACAAGTGGTGAAGCTGTGCTGTAGGTATTTCTCTGTCTCAACCCCCCCCCCCCAATATCTGTGTCTTCATCCAGTTTATAAAGATAATTTAAAAATAAAAAGAAAGAAACTAAGAACGCCATTATGATATTTGAGGTACCAGAGTTCAAATTCAAATATTCACATTTGCAACTATTACATTCTACCCTTTACTTCCCCTCTTCAGCTGATGTGCCATTAATCCTTTATGTAAAAGTACTAAAGTACCTGCATTGAAATTACATTCACTATTAAAGATTATTTTACCAGATGGTATTTATACCACAACTGGGGACTATTTTTACAGATGCAGAAGCTAGTGAATACTTTTTTTTTTTTTTACCCCAATCAGTATCACAACATAATGTGCTAAACTCCTACAATGTTGTTAAGTACCTCGTTGCTGTGGCAGTAAATGTAGTGCCTGCAGAGAGTTGAACAGTGTAAGATTTAGGTATGGCAGATATCTGAAAGACGTGTGGAGGAAATAGACTTTGGTGTACTAGACATTATGTCAGGCTTTTGCCAGGTGACACATGTAAAGGGAAGAAGGCACGAATGAACACAGCCTGGTGAGCAAACCACAGTTGAGTGGTTTGCAGTTAAGTATAGTTTGCCTAAAGAGCAAGATGATTGCAATGACAGGAGAATTCAGATAAATGAATCCATTTTATGGCTTTCTAAAGAGTTCGATTTTTTTTCTGTGAGAAGTTATGTTAATATTTAACTAATTCCAAGGTGTTCCCGTAATGAAGATGTTTCTAGCAACAATCCTAATGAAGATGGAGTCAGGGAAGTCAGGAAAGGAGAATATATTTGGAGAAACAAGGAGATGAGGAAATCCTGAACAGAAAATGACTATAGTAATAAATGTGGTGTATGTTTGTTATTTATTTGACGTGATAGATATTTGTGTGTTTTTCAACAGATTGAGGTAACTATCTCATGCGAAAAAGAATGTACTTAGGAGCGCAGGGAACCGTATGTCTTTGTGAGAAGAGATGGTCTGTGTAAAAGTTAAGTTAGGGGCCTGGCGGTAGCACAGCAGGTTAATGGCACATGGCGCGAAATCCAAGGACCTGCGAAAGTATCCTGGTTCGGGTTGGAGCCCCCAGCTCCCCACCTGCAGGGAACTGGTGAATCAGATCTGCAGGTATCTTTCTCTCCCCCTTTCTATCTCTCCCCCCTCTAGATTTCTCTCTGTCCTATCCAACGACAGAAATAACAACGATAAACAATAATAACAACAACAATAAACAAGAAGGGCAACAAAAGGAAAAATAGCTTCCAAACAGGAACCTCGGCCCAGTAATAATCCTGATTAAGTTATATTAAAGTTAACGCACGGGGAGTCCAGCAGTAGTGCAATGGGTTAACTGCACGTGGCCAAAAGTGCAAGGACTGGCTAAGTATCCTGGTTCGAGCCCCCAACTCCCTACCTAAAGGGGAGTCGCTTCACAGACGGTGAAGCAGGTCTGCAGGTGTCTTTCTCTCCCCCTCTCTGTCTTCCCCTCCTCTCTCCATTTCTTTCTGTCCTATCTAACAATGACGACATTAATAACAACAATAATAACTACAACAATAAAAAAATAAAGTTAAGGCATGGATGGGGGCCGGGTGGTAGCACACCTGGCTGAGAACACATTACAGTGAGCAAGAACCTGGGTTTGAGTCCCTGGTCCCTGCCTGAAGGGGGAAGGATTTGCTAGTGGTGACACAGGGCTTCAGATGTCTATCTCCCTATCATTCCCATCCCTCTCAATTTCTGACTGCCTCTATCCAATAAATTATACTTTGAGAAAGAAAGGGATGCATATAAAAATGTAGCTAAAAAAATTAAGGGATGGATGAATATTTTCTAGAAATAAAAAAAAAAAGATTCATTCAGCCCTTGAGTGGCCCTCAGTTTCAGTAGTGTAAAGGCGTGTAACTTTGTGCAGATCTGTGGGAAATTATGATGGTTGCTGTAGGAATATCAACTTCCTCCTGCTGTTAGATGGAACCAATAGCTTTAATACTAGAAAAACAAATTCCATGGATTCTTCACTACTGTACCGCTGAACAACTACAAATAAATGTAATTGCCTTTTACCTGGAAAATCCTACTTAAGTAGAGTGACAGAATTATCTCTCCTCTGATATTTGCCCTCCTTTTCAATAATAAAAGATATTTCAGTTGATTATGGGACCACTTCTAACAACCACCTGGACAGGACATTTCTGGCCCTCAATAGCATGGAAGTGTCAATAATAAACTGCAGATAAACAGTTTCTGAAAATAAATTACACTTCTAAATTGAGTAAATCTTTTGTTCTGCATTGCTGTTGCAAAGTTTTCAAAAAATGTTATGAAGTCAGTCTAAATATGTATTATAAAGATAAGTCCTAATTATTATTATTATTATTGACTTAGGAGTGAGAAACTCTATGGATGTGTTTATCAGTTTTTGCAAACAAGTAGCAACATGTGTGCGTTAAATAAAGCTAGAATACTTAGCAGAGCAGTTTAGGTATGTGAACAACTCAAAGGTTTCAGCTACTGGATCTAAGACTCCTTCTTGTCTGTAGAGTCCAGATTATTACACAATCTGTTCTTCTTTATATATTGATGCTTTTTCAGACACCAAGTTGCAGATGATACCATGACACCAACCTGAATTCCACAGGTAGACAACCTCACCAATGTACCCTGGAACCCCATCTCTTTGGAACCCTGTCCCACCAGGGAAAGATAGAAAAAGGCTGGGAGCATGGATCCACCAGCCAAGATCCATGTTCAGTGGAGAAACAGTTAGAGCAGCCAGACCTTCTACTTCTGCACCTCATAATGCTCCTGTGTCCATACTCCCACAGAGATAAAGAATAGGAAAGCTTCCAGTGGAGAGGATATGGTGCTCTAGTCATAGGAAATGTGTGGAATTTTACCCCTCTTATCCTATGGTTTTGTCAATATTTTCATTTCATAAATAAATTAAATTAAAATATAAAAAATAATAAAAGTATTCAAAAGCACAATGTGATTGCACTTCCATCTATAACATATAATACTACATAATATCATATCATATTTATTCCGAAGTTTCCCTTACCCTCAGTAAAAGGTAATAACAATAAATATTAAATAACAAGCAGAGATTGTAATATAGTAGCTAATCTTGATAATAAAACATGACATGGGGATAGTTAATAATAAGATAGATGTCTGAATCCCTGCACAAAGAATAGGTATGACTGAGAACGCTAAGCTTGTTCCTTTAACTTGTAAAGTATCTCCCTTTACAACTCTACCATACTAAATAAAAGTCCCCTCTCAATCAGCTGGCAAGAGGCATTGCTAAACCCTACTACTGAGGTATTATCTAGAGAATCTTACACATTAAAATAATGTTCAGCATTGTAACTTTCCCAAATTGATTCATTTCACAATCTTTCTCTAGTAGAATCTAGGGTGAATGTGCTGTAATAATAGTAGTTATGTATTATCGAATGGTAAAAATAAAGGTTTTTTATTTTTAATTTTTTTATCTTTATTTACTTATTGAGTAGAGGCAGTCAGAAATCTAGAGGGAATGGAGTGATAGAGAGGGAGAGAGAGAGAGACAGAGAGACATCTGCAGCCCTGCTTCACCACTCATGAAGCTTTTCCCCTGCAGGTGGGGATGGGGGCTGGAACATGGGTCCTTGCGCACTGTAACATGTTCGCTCAACCAGGTGCACCACCATCCGGCCCCTAAAATAAAGGTTTTAAACAGCTCTAGTGTAATTGGTAAATAAAGGTGTGGGTTTTTTTTTGTTTCTTTCTTTCTTTCTTCCTTTCTTTTTAACTCTAAGCTGGTGTCTATATGAAAAGCTCATTGCTCCTGGCTGCCATTGTTCCCCCATTTTATTGGATAGAACAGACAGAGATTAAGAGAGGAAGGGGAGGAGAGGAAGAGGCGATAGAAAGGGAGAGAAAGAGACACCTGCAGACCTGCTTTGCTGCTCATAAAGCTTCACTCTGCAGGTAGGGAGTGGGGGCTCAAATCAGGATCCTCCTGTGGGTCCTTGCACTTTGTACTATACGGACAAAGACCAGAGCCCTGATTAACTCTGCATTACAGTAGTGCTGGAGATTGAAACTGGGACCTCAGACCTCAGTCGGGCATGAAAGTTGTTCATGTAACAATTATGTAATCTCACTAGCCAATTTGTTTCTAAAAAAGTGCATTATTCGGATGTTTAGCTAAAATAATTCTTGAAGCTGAATTTATTTATACTATGAGAAGAGAGAGAGAGAGAGAGAAAACAGAGCTTTGTCCTAGAATATACATTGCCAAGGATCAAACTCAGAGGATTCAAACGTGTGCATCCTACAATTTTCTAGCTAAGCCATGTTCCCAAGATATAATTATTCTATTCTTCTATTCTAGTCTTATTTTATTTAAACAAGAACACTGGTAAGGTTATGGTGGTGCCAGAAAGGAGATTGAACCTTGACTATCAGAGATTCAGGCATGTGAGGCTTTTATATAACCAACTGTGCTAGCTCCCACACTCCAGAATTAGTTTTCATCTTATCAATATTAAACTGAAAGTATTTATATTGTATGCTTACTATAGGCTACACATAATGTGGTGTGTTGTATAAATGTGATAAATGTATGTATCATTTATTCATATATATATATCCAACACCTCTTTTCAACAGCAGCCAGTAGGAGACTCAAAGGATAAAGTTTAAGATTTGCATGAATGAAGCACTAGACTAGCTTTCATCCCTGACAACTCATGTGATGAGAGATCCTCAGTCTCTTTCTCACCCTCTATCACTCATTAAAAAAAAAAAAAGGACCCCACCAATGTGCCTTGGAGCTCCGCTTCCCCAGAGCCCTTCCCCACTAGGGAAAGAGAGAGACAGGTTGGGAGTATGGATCGACCTGTCAACGCCCATGTTCAGTTTTCAGCGAGGAAGCAATTACAGAAGCCAGACCTTCAACCTTCTGCATCCCACAATGACCTTGGGTCCCTACTCCCAGAGGGTTAAAGAATAGGAAAGCTATCAGTGGAAGTGATAGGATATGGAGTTCTGGTGGTGGGAACTGTGTGAAGCTGTACCCCTCTTATCCTATGGTTTTGTCAATATTTCCTTTTTATAAATAAAAAAAAAAGGTCCTAAAAAGTAACTGTCACAGAGCTGGAAAGATAGCATAGCTGTTATGCAAAAAGACCTTTATGTCTGAAGCATTATAGGACCCAGGTTCAATCCCCAATACCACCATAAACCATAGCTTAGCAATGGTCTGGAAAAAAATTAAAAGTTGTAGATTGTCAGATGTTTTCTGGAACAAAGTAGTTTTCCCTAATTCTGACTCATTTGTGCTTCCCCATATCTTCTCTGCTGTTTTTGACATTACCTATGTGCATGTAAATTTACCAGATATAGTGGCAGAAAGCATAGCCTAGTCCTCTGTGTTTTTTTTTCATTTCAAAATATCCAACAAGTCAGAGAGTATAAGTGCCAATTCTAAGATAAGTGTACTTATAAAGTAATCAGAGATCTGTCTTTATGCTATAACTTCTACAAGTGCTAAAACTGCTGTATCAAATGCACATTTTTTAAAATAACTAGAATACTGAAATAAATTTATAAATCATAGCACTTGTGCTTGTGATAGCAATACTGTTACTCTCATTTACTTAAAATCTTCTGTGACTTTCCATCTCCAAACGGGCTTATTTTTAAATATCTATTTTTTTTCTTTCAAGAAAAAAACAATATAGAGTCATGAAAGATCTTTAGATTTTAGTCAGCTGTGAATATATCAGACAACAAACTCACACTGCATGTTAATTCAACACTATGCTTTATTGTTAATAATAGAAATATGTGAAATAGTAGAAGTCAAAAGGTGGAAAGCTAACTAAGCAAGGCTCATTTTTTGGCTCATTAATTTTGAAGTGGAATTGTGCTTGAACTGTTCATAAAGATACCTAATTACAGCAGATACTCTTTCAAAACCACAAGGCAAGGATTCTTCATCTTTTGTATTTCAGGAAAAAGTGCTATGATGATATTGTATGTATACAGAATAATTATTTTTCTCTTATTAACTGAAAGTAAAGTAAAAACTGCATGTATAAATAGAGATATCCACATTGTATCCAAAGTAACATAAGATTAAAGTCAATAAATTGTTAATAATTTTAATGTTATTGAAATACCTAAATTTTGCAGGAATGTTATATAACATATTATATAATTACATATTAAGAAAATCAAGTACATTTTATTTAGAAATAACTAAACGTGACTTGAATCATGCCAAAAATTATGTATTTGTATGAATTCATTATATACATAATTCACACAGGGTAAATTCAAATCAAAATGAATAATTTAAAATATTTCAAGAGGCTAGACTATTTTATGAGTTTGAAGTGCATGTGAACAATACATAATAGACTCATTATTGGGTCAGTTATTTCAACAAGCTTTTTAGTAAAAATATTTAACGAAACTAGATGCCTATCAGTGTTCTTACTGTACACTGAGGAAGTATTTCTAGAAGCTATTCTTGAAAGTGGTGCGATTGGTAGAGCATATATGTTACTATGAAGAGGACCTGTGCTCAAGTTTTTAGTTCTGACCTGTAGGAGGGAAGTTTCACAAGCAGTGCAGCAGTGCTGCAGATGTCTTCCTCTGCTTTGTTTTCCTCTTTCTTCCTTCCTTCCTTCCTTCCTTTCTTTCTTTCTTTCTTCCTTCCTTCCTTCCTTCCTTCCTTCCTTCCTTTCTTTCTTTCTCTTTCTTTTTTTTTTTTTTGCCTCTAGGCTTATTGCTGGGGCTTGGTGCCAGCACCATGAATCCACTGCTCTTGGAGGCTATTTTTTCCCCTTGTTTTATTGTTGTTATTGATGTCGTTGTTGGATAGGACAGAGAGAAATCTAGAGAGGACAGGAAGACAGAGAGGGGGATTGAAAGACAGACACCTGTGGACCTGCTTCACTGTCTGTAAAGCACTCCCACCCCAACATCTACAGGTGGGGGCTCAAACTGAGATCCTTGAGCGGGTCCTTGCGCTTGGTGTCATGTGTGCTTAACCCACTGCGCTACCACCCGACCCTGCCCCTTTTGTTTCTTTGTCTTTATCATATTCTTTTTTATGTTAAGCAACAATAAAACACAGTATACCAGAGTCCTAGAAACCAGCACTGTGCTGTTACTTAATTGTGTATACAGTAACAGGAAACTTCAGAAACTGCTGTTTGTAATGATCAAGACATATTGGTGTCATTTTAGAGAAAACAGACCTATAGAAAAAAATAACTCTAACGATACAATTGACGAAACAATTTAGAATAAAAGTTTACAGAATGCTTTATACTGCTACTGATATGGACCACATGATAAGGTTAATCATTATTTAATCAATAAAGTCCATTATCATGGATAACAATTGTATCAAACCCAGCGTTATTTTTGAGTCTTAATAGGAAGAGATGGGTGTTGGGTTACTGGAGCATGACGGCAGGGAAGGATTTAAGTTAAGGGTAAGAATGTTTCTCCGGTTGGGCAGTGGTGCAGCAGTTTAAGCGGACTTGGCGCAAAGCGCAAAGACCAGCCTAAGGATCCAGGTTCAAGCCCCTGGATCCCCACCTGCAGGGGAGTCGCTTCACAAACAGTGAAGCAGGTCTGCAGGTGTCTATCGTTCTCTCCCCCTCTTTATCTTCCCTTCCTTTCTACATTTCTCTCTGTCCTATCCAACAACAATGACATCAATAACCACAACTATGTTAACAAAGGCGACAAAAGGGGAAAAAATATATAAATATATATATATATATATATATAGAGAGAGAGTATTCCTCAGAGACTTATCATGGGGAGAAGACAAATTATACATACATATATATGCCCAGCTCCAGTACAAATTATAGCATAATGCATGTGCAAAGACTTTAATTCTTGGAGCACTGAAGTCCCGGAACAATCTCTTACAGAAGTGTGCATTACTCTTTTCTCTCTCATTAAAAAATAAAAATAGCAAAGCAGAGGGACTGGCCTAAGGATCCCGGTTCGAGCCCCCAGCTAACCACCTGCAAGGAAGTCACTTCACAGGTGGTGAAGCAGGTCTTCAGAGGTCTTTCTCTCCCCCTCTAGGTCTTCCCCTTCTCTCTCCATTTCTCTCTGTCCAATCCAAAAATGTCAGAAACAATAATAACTACTAATAAAATAATAAAATAATAAAACTACTAATAAAATAATAATAACTACTAATAAAATCCAAAAATGTCCTATCCAAAAATGTCAGAAACAATAATAACTATAATAATAAAAAACAAGGACAACAAAAGGGAATAAATAAATAAATATTTTTAAAAATAAATATTAAAAGAAGAAAATATCTGAGGAGTCGGACTGTAGCACAACAGGTTAAGGGAATGTGGCTCAAAGAGTTAATGAACAGGTGTAAGGGTCCTGGTTTGAGCCCCCAGATCCCCACCTGCAGGGGAGTCTCTTCACAGGCAGTGAAGCAGGTCTGCAAGTGTATATCTTTTTATTTTATTTTTTTTATTTAAGAAAGGATAAATTAACAAAACCATAGGGTAGGAGGGGTACAACTCCACACAATCCCCACCACCCAATCTCCATATCCCACCCCCTCCCCTGATAGCTTTTCCATTCTCTTTCCCTCTGGGAGCATGGACCCAAGGTCGTTGTGGGTTGCAGAAGGTAGAAGGTCTGGCTTCTGTAAATGCTTCCCCCGCTGAACATGGGCATTGACTGGTCACTCCATACTCCCAGTCTGCCTCTCTCTTTCCCTAGTAGGGTGGGTCTCTGAGGAAGCAGAGCTCCAGGACACATTGGTGGGGTCTTCAGTCTAGGGAAGTCTGGCCGGCATCCTGATGGCATCTGGAACCTGGTGACTGAAAAGAGAGTTAACATACAAAGCCAAACAAATTATTGAGCAATCATGGACCCAAAGCTTAGAATAGTGGAGAGGAAGTGTTAGGGGGATACTCACTGCAAACTCTAGTGTACTTCTGCTTTCAGGTATATATTTTGCAGTAGTTTATGGAAACGTGTGAACATATGCTCTCTCTCACAGAAACTGGTGTATATCTAGGTTTTGGGGCTTTGTTAGAAAGTGAACCACCAGGTTGTGGACGAAGATGGCGGACTGAGAAGCTTCTAGTGGCGTGAGCTCTAATCACATCTTCTGGAAACGGTAGGATTTTCTGCCTTTAGCAGGCCAGTCAATAAGGGGTCCTAGCAGTGACACCAAGGAGGTGACTATAACTTAATTTGGGTTAAGAATTAGAGTAAAGTTGGCACGGACTGGTGGGCGGCTGCTTCAGACTTCCCAGGCGGCAGCAGGCAAGGCGGGCGCGCCGGGCACTGTCCTCTGCCTAGGAAGGCGGCTCCTCTGCCGGTTGCAGAGTGCTGCTGGGCGACTGGCAGAGGACCAGGAGGGAGCACTGTAGCTCGGGGGCTTTCTCTTGGGAGTCTCCGGGGACCACCGCGACCCTGAGGGCGGATCCGAAGACTTCTTGAGTATAGCTCTCATTGGATCAAAGGACTTGGAGCTAGTTCTCATTTTCAAGAAATCCGTTAAAAAAGTCTGGAGAAGGGGGTTTCCCGGAAGATGGCGGACTGAGAAGCTGCTAGTGACTGAGCTCCGAACACATCTCCTGGAAATGGTAGGATTTTCTGCCTTTAGCAGGCCAGCCAATAAGGAGTCCTAGCCGTGACACCAAGGAGGTGACTATAACTTAATTTGGGTAAGAATTAGAGTAGGGAAAAAAGGGGGAAAAAATTTTTTTCGTCGTTTTAATTTTCAAGCATACCTCCTTCCCACCCCCCCCAATAAGCAGCCCCTGGGGACCAGCTCCTAGCAGGATCCCCCACATCACCAAACAGGGTGCTTTTTTGAATTCACTGATACACATTTGGGAATTTCCTTTCACTGCTCTTTAATTACAACACTTTTTCTTATCTTCTCCCTTTTCTCTGTCTTGTCTCTCTCTCATTTTTTTTTTATGTTTTTAAACTTGTCATACACTTCTTCCTTCTTCTTTGCCTTTATAAATTTGTGAATTATTTGGGGGAAGAAATCTGACTCAGAGTGATCTCTCTAAGTGTGTATCTCTGCTCTAGTTCCCTTTCCCCTCTTGTTACTCCTAGAATATACAGTGGATAGTAGATTTGCATAACAGTCTATTCTTGCTATCCTTTCTTTATTTTCTCTTTATTCATTGGGATTTGGTTACTATTTATTCACGGAGTGGAGAAACTGTTTGGCTAACTGCTAACGATTAAACTACTTCAATACTTACTTCAGTTGCTACTATAATTCCTGAGGTTGGTGAGTGCAATTGTCATAAAGGTATTCAGTACAGTGTTACTTGTACTAAAGACACAACAACTGAGGAACAACAGAGCATAGAAAAAAAAAAAAGAAAAACATAAATAAAAAATGGGTAGTTCAAAAACAAATGAAACTGCTACTCCAATGAATGAAGACAAGAGCCCAGAAGAAACTACAAATCAGCCAGAAGTAACCATAGATAAGAAAAGTATGCAAGCAATAATAAACTTATTAATCACAGAAATGAAAGCAACATTGGAGGAAAGGAATGGCAGTATTAGGGAAACAACAGTTGAGACCCCCCAAGGAAAATACTGATTATCTTGAGGCAATTAGAGAACTGAAAGCTGAAATAGCTGTAATGAAGAAAGAAGCTGAGGCAAGGGAAAGCAGACTAACGGAAGCAGAAAACAGAATCAGTCAGACAGAGGATGAGTTAGAGAAAACAAAGAAAGAGGAGAAAGAACTTAAAAAGAGATTGAGAGACACTGAAAACAACAACAGAGACATATGGGATGATCTCAAAAGAAGTAACATTCACATAATTGGCCTGCCAGAGGAAGAAAGAGAGGAAGGGGAAGCATTCTAGAGGAAAAAATAGAAGAAAACTTCCCAGACCTGAATAACAGAAAGGATATCAAGATTCAAGAGGCCCAGAGAGTACCAAACAGAATCAACCCAGACCTGAAGACACCAAGACACATCATAGTCACAATGAGAAGAAATAAGGATGAAGAAAGGATCCTAAAGGCTGCAAGAGAGAAACAAAAAGTCACATACAAGGGAAAACCCAAAAGATTATCTACATACTTCTCCACTCAAACTCTAAAAGCCAGAAGGGAGTGGCAAGATATCTATCGAGCCCTGAATGAAAAAGGGTTTCAACCAAGGATAATATATTCTGCTAGACTTTTATTCAAACTAGATGGAGGGATCAAAACCTTCTTAGACAAACAACAATTAAATGAGGCAACCATCACCAAGCCGGCCCTGAAAGAGGTACTAAAAGACCTCTTATAAACAAGAACATCACTATAATACTTGCAATATATCAGAGCAAACAATTTTTTTTCAGAACAATGGCACTACAATACATTAAATCCATAATATCAATAAATGTCAATGGCTTAAAGTCACCCATCAAAAGGCACAGAGTGGGTGGATGGATCAGAAAACATAACCCAACCATATGCTGCTTGCAAGAATCCCATCTGTCACAACAAGATAAACACAGACTTAAAGTGAAAGGATGGAAAACTATCATACAGGCTAATGGACCACAAAATAGGGCAGGAACAGCCATTCTCATCTCAGAAACGATAGATTTTAAATTAAATAAAGTAATAAAAGATAGGCAAGGACATTACATAATGATTAGAGGATCAATCAGCCAAGAAGACTTAACAATTATTAACATCTATGCACCCAACAAGGGACCATCTAAATACATTAAGCATCTACTGAAAGAATTTCAAAAATACATCAGTAGTAATACAATCATAGTGGGAGACTTCAATACCCCACTATCACACTTAGACAGATCAACAAAGCAGAGAACCAATAAAGATACATGAGAATTGAATGAAGATCGACAGGCTAGACCTCTTGGACATTTTCAGACTCCTCCACCCCAAAAAACTGGAATACACCTTCTTTTTAAATCCACATAACACATACTCAAGGATAGACCACATGTTAGGCCACAAAGACAGCATCAATAAATTCAAGAGCATTGAAATCATCCCAAGTATCTTCTCAGACCACAGTGGAGTAAAACTAACATTTAACAACAAACAGAAAATTATTAAAAGACACAGAATTTGGAAACAAAACAACATGCTCCTTAAGAACCACTGGGTCAGAGAGTCACTCAAGCAGGAAATTGAAATGTTCCTGCAAACTAATGAAAATGAAGACACAACCTATCAAAATATTTGGGACACAGCTAACGCAGTACTGAGAGGAAACTTATAGCCATACAATCACATATTAAACACCAAGACGAAGCTCAAATGAACGACCTTACTGCACACCTCAAGGACTTAGAGGAAGAGGAACAAAGGAACCCTAAAGCAACCAGAAGGACAGAAATCACTAATGTTCGAGCAGAAATAAACAACATCAAAAATAAAAGAACCATACAAAAGATCAATGAAGCCAAATGTTGGTTCTTTGAAAGATTAAACAAAATTGACAAACCCCTAGCCAGACTCACCAAACAAAAATGAGAGAAGACTCAAGTTAATAGAATTGTAAACTATGCAGGAGATATCACAACTGAAACCACAGAAATCCAGAGAATCCTGTGAAACTTCTTTAAAGAACTATATGCCACCAAGCTAGAGAATCTGGAAGAAATGGAACAATTCCTAGAAACCTATGCACTTCCAGAACTGAACCAAGAAGAACTACAAAATCTAAATGCACCAATCACAGACAAAGAAATTGAAACCGTTATTAAGAATCTCCCCAACAACAAAAGTCCTGGACCAGATGGCTTCACAAACGAATTCTACAAAACTTTCAGGAAACAGTTAATACCCATACTTCTTAAGCTATTCCATAAGATTGAAGAAACAGGAATACTCCCTTCCACCTTCTATGAAGCCAACATCACCCTGATACCAAAAGCTGATAGGGACAGAACAAAAAAGGAAAACTATAGACCAATATCGCTAATGAACATAGATGCCAAAATATTAAACAAGATCTTGGCCAACCGGATACAGCAACATATCAAAAAGATTGTTCATCATGAACAAGGGGGATTCATCCCAGGAATACAAGGCTGGTTCAACATCCGTAAGTCAATCAATGTCATTCACCACATCAATAAAAGCAAAGCCAAAAACCACATGATTATCTCAACACCCATTCACGCTCAAAACTCTACAAAAAATGGGAATAGATGGGAAATTCCTCAAGATAGTGGAGTCTATGTATAGCAAACCTACAGCCAACATCATATTCAATGGACAGAGGCTGAAAGCATTCCCCCTCAGATCGGGACTAGACAAGGTTCTCCACTGTCACTGTTACTCTTCAACATAGTATTGGAAGTTCTTGCCATAGCAATCAGGCAAGAGAAAGAAATGAAAGGAATACAGATTGGAAGGGAAGAAGTCAAGATCTTCACATGCCGTACATCAGACAAGAAACTAATCACCAAAATATATAAAGAGCTCAGCAAACTTAACACCAAAAACGCAAATGACCCCATCCAAAAATGGGCAGAGGATATGAAGAAAACATTCACTACAGAGGAGATCCAAAAGGCTAACAAACATATGAAAAACTGCTCTAGGTCACTGATTGTCAGAGAAATGCAAATTAAGACAACACTAAGATACCACCTTACTCCTGTAAGAATGGCATACATCAAAAAGGACAGCAGCAACAAATGCTGGAGAGGATGTTGGGACAGAGGAACCCTTTTACATTGCTGGTGGGAATGCAAATTGGTATAGCCTCTGTGGAGAGCAGTCTGGAAAACTCTCAGAAGGCTAGACATGGACCTTCCATATGACCCAGTAATTCCTATCCTGGGGTTATACCCCAAGGACTCCATAAAACCCAACCAAAAAGAGGTGTGTACTCCTATGTTCATAGCAGCACAATTCATAATAGCTAAAACCTGGAAGCAACCCAGGTGCCCAACAACAAATGAGTGGCTGAGAAAGCTGTGGTATATATACAAAATGGAATACCATGCAGCTATCAAGAACAATGAACCCACCTTCTCTGACCCATCTTGGACAGAGCTAGAAGGAATTCTGTTAAGTGAACTAAGTCAGAAAGATAAAGATGAGTATGGGATGATCCCACTCATCAACAGAAGTTGAATAAGAAGATCTGAAAGGGAAACTAAAAGCAGGACCTGATCAAATTGTAAGTAGGGCACCAAAGTAAAAACCCTGTGGTGAGGGGTAGACATGCAGCTTCCTGGGCCAGTGGGGGATGGAGTAGGTGGGAGGGAAGGTTCACAGTCTTTTGGTGGTGGGAATGGTGTTTGTGTACACTCCTAGTAAAATGTAAACATATAAATAAGTAGTCAATTAATATGAGAGGGGGAAAATCATTTGTATGTCTCAAAGTTTCTCAAAACACAAACTGAATCTTTTTAATATATAGGCTGTGTATTTGATATGCGAAATCTCTCAAAAGTGTAGACCAAGTAGATCAGAAGCAACCAATAGCACAGCTATATCAAGATACTGGATACTGTACAACAAACCCTAACAAAAGGACTTTTCAAAGTTAACCCAATTACCAAATAATGTGATGATAACATTAACTATCGATTGTCTTTTTGAACCCTAAGACAGCAGGAACCTCATATCTCCACTATAGAGCCCCTACTTCCCCCAATCATGGAACCCTTGGATAGGGTCCACTTTCCCGTATGCGTCTCCCAATCCATACAAAATAATATTGCATCGTTGCGATTGCCACCTCAACATGCTTCACCTCAGATTGTGTCCATACACTTCACGTGTGGAATGACAACCCTTCAGCTTCATTACTCAGATGAGACCTTTTCTTTTATAGTACACTCTAATTTCATCTCAGGTGGTTCACTTTCTAACAAAGTCCCATAACCTAGATATACACCAGTTTCTGTGAGAGAGAGCTTATGTTCACACGTTTCCATAAACTACTGCAAAATATATACCTGAAAGCAGAAGTACACTAGAGTTTGTAGTGAGTGCCTCCCTAACACTTCCTCTATACTATTCCAAGCTTGGGATCCATGATTGCTCAACAATTTGTTTGGCTTCATATGTTAACTCTCTTTTCAATCACCAGGTTCCAGATGCCACCAGGATGCTGGCCAGGCTTCCCTGGATTGAAGACCCCACCAATGTGTCCTGGAGCTCAGCTTCCCCAGAGACACACCTTAATAGGGAAAGACAGAGGCAGACTGGTAGTATGTACCGACCAGTCAAGGCCCATGTTCAGCGGGGAAGCAATTACAGAAGCCAGACCTTCTAGCTTCTGCAACCCTCAATGACCCTGGGTTCATGCTCCCAGAGGGTTAGAGAATGGGAAATCTATCATGGGATGGGGTGGGTTATGGAGATTGGGTGGTGGGAATTGTGTGGAGTTGTACCCCTCCTACCTTATGGTTTTGTTCATTAATCCTTTCTTAAATAAAAATTAAAAAAATAAAATAAAATAAAATGCAAAAAAAAAAAAAAAAGAAAGGAAGTGAACCACCTGGGATGGAATTAGAGAATACTATGGAAGGAAAGGTCTCACCCAAGTAATGAAGCTGAAGGGTTGTCATTCCACATGTGAAATCTCTGGACACAGTTTGAGCTCAAGCATGTTGAGGTGGCAATCATTGTGTTGATTAGGTTGCGATCAGCAGATGCCATATTATTTGATATGGATTGGGAGAGGCATACGGGAAAGTGGGCCCTATCAAAAGGTTCCAGGACTGGGGGAAGTAGGGGCTCTATAGTGGAGATGTGAGGTTCCCGTTGTCTTAGGGTTCAAAAAGAAAATCAATAGTTAATGTTCTCATCACATTATTTGGTAATTGGGTTAACTTTGAAAGGTCCTTTTGTTAGGGTTTGCTGTACAGTACCCAGTATCTTATATATAGCTGTGCTATTGGTTGTTTCTGATCTACTTGGTCTAGGCTTTTGAGAGGGTCCACATATCAAATACGCAGC
Organism: Erinaceus europaeus; assembly: GCF_950295315.1. Lineage (NCBI taxonomy): Eukaryota > Metazoa > Chordata > Mammalia > Eulipotyphla > Erinaceidae > Erinaceus > Erinaceus europaeus. The sequence continues at coordinate 29,839,423 of NC_080166.1, forward strand.
CTATATATTTAAAAGATTCAGTCTGTGTTTTAAAAACTTCGAGACATACATTAAATTTTCACCCTCTCATAATAATTAACTAGTGATTTATATGACTACATTTTACTAGGAGTGTACATAAACACCATTCCCACCACTGAAAGACTGTGACACATCCCTCCCACCCCCCACTGGCCCAGGAAGCTGTATGTCTACCCCTTGCCACAGGGTTTTTACTTTGGTGCCCTACTTACAATTTGATCAGGTCCTGCTTTAGTTCCCCTTTCAGATCTTCTTACTCAACTTCTGTTGAAGAGTGGGAGCATCCCATACTCATATTTATCTTTCTGACTTAGTTCACTTAATATAATTCCTTCTAGCTCTGTCCAAGATGTATCAGAGAAGGTTGGTTCATTGTTCTTGTTAGCTGCATAGTATTCCATTGTGTATATATACCACAGCTTTCTCAGCCACCCATCTGTTGATGGGCAACTGAGTTGCTTCCAGGTTTTAGCTATTATGAATTGCTGCTATGAAAATAGGAGTACTCACCTCTTTTTGGTTGGGTGTTATGGAGTCCTTGGGGTATAATACCAGGAGAGGAATTGCTGGATCATATGGAAGGTCCATGTCCAGCCTTCTTAGAGTTTTCCAGACTACTCTCCACAGAAGCTATACCAATTTACATTCCCACCAGTAACGCAAAAGGGTTCCTCAGTCCTCACAGCCTCTCCAGCACTTGTTGCCTCTGTCCTTTTTGATGTATGCCATTCTATCAGGAGTGAGGTGGTATCTTAGTGTTGTCATAACTTTCTCTGACAATCAGTGACCTAGAGCAGTTTTTCATATGTTTGTTAGACTTTTGGATCTCCTCTGAGTTGTATGTTTTGTTCATATCCTCTGCCCATTTTTGGATGGGGTTATTTGCTTTTTTGTTGTTAAGCTTGCTGAACTCTTTGTATATTTTGGTGATTAGTTTCTTGACTGATGTATGGCATGTGAAGATCTTCTCCCATTCTGTGAGGAGTCTCTTTTTTTTTTTAATAGTTTCTTTGGATGTACAGAAGCTTTTTAATTTGATGTAGTCCCATTGGTTCGTTTCTGCTTTAGTCTTCCTTGCAGTTGGGTTTGATTCATCAAAAATGTTCTTAACGTGTAGGTGTGAAAGTGTTTTACCAATGTTTTCCTTTAAGTATTTGATTGTTTCTGGTCTGACATCCAAGTCTTTGATCCATTTGGAGTTGATTTTTGTTTCTGGTTAGATAAAGTGGTTCAATTTCATTCTTCTGCATGTTATAACCCAGTTTTAATGAAGAGACTGACAGACTGGACCTCTTGGACATTCTCAGAGTCCTTTTCCCCAAAAAATTGGATTACACCTTCTTTACAAATCCACATAACACATACTCAAGGATAGACCACATAACACATACTCAAGGATAGACCACATTTTAGGCCACAAAGACAGCATCAATAAATTCAAGAGCATCGAAATCATCCCAAGTATCTTCTCAGACCACAGTGGAGTAAAACTAACATTTAACAACAAACAGAAAATTATTAAAAGACAAAGAATTTGGAAACTAAACAACATACTCCTTAAGAACCACTGGGTCAGAGAGTCACTCAAACAGGATATTCAAATGTTCCTGGAAACAATTGAAAATGAAGACACAACCTATCAAAATATTTGGGAAACAGCTAAAGCAGTACTGAGAGGGAAACTTATAGCCATGCAATCACATAATAAACAACAAGAAAAAGCTCAAATGAATGACCTTACTGCACACCTCAAGGACTTAGAGGAAGAGGAACAAAGTAATTCTGAAACAACCAGAAGGACAGAAATCACTAAAATTGGAGCAGAAATAAACATCAAAAATAAAAGAACCATACAAAAGATCAATGAAGCCAAATGTTGGTTCTTTGAAAGATTAAACAAAATTGACAAACCCCAGCCAGACTCACCAAACAAAAAAGAGAGAAGACTCAAATTAATAGAATTGTAAACGATGGAGGAGATATCACAACTGACACCACAGAAATCTAGAGAATCCTGCGAAACTTCTATGAAGAACTATACGCCACCAAGCCAGAGAATCTGGAAGAAATGGAACAATTCCTAGAAGCATATGCCCTTCCAAAACTGAACCAAGAAGAACTACCAAAACCTAAATGCACCAATCACAGACAATGAAATTGAAACCGTTATTAAGAACCTCCCCAACAACAAAAGTCCTGGACCAGATGGCTTCACAAACGAATTCCACAAAACTTTCAGGAAACAGTTAGTACCTATACTTTTTAAGCTTTTCCATAAGATTGAAGAAACAGGAATACTCCCTTCCACCTTCTGTGAAGCCAACATCACCCTGATACCACCCTGATAGAGACACAGCAAAAAAGGAAAACTACAGACCAATATCGCTAATGAACATAGATGCCAAAATATTAAACAAGATCTTGGCTAACTGGATACAATAGCACATCAAAAAGATTTTTCATCACACCCAAGTGGGATTCATCCCAGCAATGCAAGGCTGGTTCAACAGCCATAAGTCAATCAATGTCTTTCACCACATTTATAAAAGCAAAGCCAATAACCACATGATAATCTCAATAGATGCAGAGAAAGCCTTTGACAAAATCCAACACCCATTCATGCTCAAGAACCTACAAAAAATGGGAATAGGTGGGAAATTCCTCAAGATAGTGGAATCTATATATAGCAAACCTACAGCCAACATCATACTCAATGGACAGAAGCTGAATGCATTCCCCCTCAGATCAGGGACTAGATAGGGCTGTCCACTGTCACCATTACTCGTCAACATAGTATTGGAAGTTCTTGCCATAGCAATCAGGCAAGAGAAAGAAATAAAAGGAATACAGATTGGAAAGCTCTCACTATTTGCCTATGATATGATAGTATACATAGAAAAACCTATAGAATCCATCAGAAAACTACTGGAAGTTATTAAGCAATATAGCAAGGTTTAAGGCTACAAAATCAATGTACAAAAGTCAGTGGCATTTCTTTATGCAAACTCTAAATCTGAAGAAGAAGACATCCAGAAATCACTCCCATTTACTGTTTCAGCAGAATCAATCATATACCTAGGAATAAAGTCAACCAAAGAAGTTGACCAAAGACTTTTATAGTGAAAACTATGAGTCACTACTCAAGGAAATAGAAACTGATACCAAGAAATGAAAACATATCCCATGCTAATGGATTGGAAGAATATATATCATCAAAATGGATATTATCCCCAGAGCTATATACAAATTTAATGCAATACCCATCAAAGTTCCACCAAGCTTCTTTAAGAGAATAGAACAAACACTACAATCATTTATCTGGAACCTGAAAACACCTAGAATTGCCAAAACCATCTTGAGGAAAAGAAACAGAAATGGAGGCATCACACTCCCAGACCTTAACCTATATTATAAAGCCATCATCATCAAAACAGCATGATACTGGAACAAAAATAGTCACACAGAACAGTGGAACAGAATTGAAAGCCCTAAATAAATTCCACATCTATGGACAGCTAATCTTTGATAAGGGGGCCCAAAGGATTAAATGGAAGAAGGAGGCTCTCTTCAATTAATGGTGCTGGGAAAACTGGGTTGTAACCTGCAGAAGAATGAAATTGAACCACTTTATCTCGCAAGTGTCTATCTTTTTCTCTCCCTCTCTGTCTTCCTCTCCTCTCTCCATTTCTCTCTGTCCTTTCCAACAATGACGACATCAATAACAACAACAGCAATAACTACAACAATAAAACAACAAGGCCAAAAAAGGGAATAAATTAAATAAATATAAAAATAGAAGAAGAATAAAATTTCTTGGGCTCAGGCTTCTGAGTAGAGGATATAGCAGTGGGAAAATATACAAACTAGTCAGTAAATAGAATATGCTGTAAGCAAGTGATAGAGAAAACAGAGATGTTAGTAGCAGAAACAATTAAAAAATTAATGCATTGTCAGACTGTGCTTTTTGGGTTTTAGATATTTTAATCTTACTTTTTTTTATCATCAGAACTTCATTTCTCCAAGATGATTTTCTAAAGGTAGAGAGAGTGAGAATAAAAAGAAATGATTACATCACTGAAGCTTGCTTTCAGTGCAGCCAAAGCCAGCCTCCAACCTGGGTAACACACTTTGCAAAAGCAGTGCACTACCCAAGTAAGCTGTTTTTCCAGTCCGTTTTGAATTTATCTTGTCTTCTGCAATAGTAATTGTGAGAGTGTGATAGAAAACCAATGGAAAATTTTTGAACTACATGTTCAAATAAACTGCTTTCAGTTTCACTATAGATAATTCTATCTATAGTGTTGAAAATATTCTATGAAGCAAAGTGTTCAATTGATTCTTCTATTACAATAAATCACTACAATTTTGTAAATTCAGTGCATTTATCATGTAGACTTGAGATACATAATGGTATAGAACCTACAAGGACACATGAGTACATGAGTGAGGTGAACTTAGTACCTAGAAATTCCAATTCCATGCCTTTACTGCTCTCTCAAATGCATATTCAAAGATTAAGTCAAGTCATGAATTGGTCAAGTTTTTAAATGTCACACATATGGCATTAGAAATCAACAAGAGACAAATCAACTCATGTGTCACCACCTATATTGTCAGTCATTAACCCCTCAATAAAGTGATAGAGATATGACAGGAGTGGTGAAGATAATATCAACATAAGTTAAATTAAGGAATGAACTGTATTGATTTTGGTGACTAGTTGACAGTTAACAATAAAAGCAAGGACTTTCAGGGAGGATGGGGAAATCTGGAAATAGTAAGGATAACAGAAATCTCATAGCCAAGATGTACAGTCAGAGAGATTCTGAATGGAAATAAAGATAACTTTATAGAAGGCATTGAAGGGGAGTCAGAATTCAGTGCTAGCAAAGAAATGAGGGGACCTTCAGAAAAGAGGTTGAAGGTATAATTCATTTTGCTACTGACTCAAAAACTCAGCTTTACTTTGAGAGCTCAACTGAAAGGCAAAATATTGGAGAATTGAAAAAAGAAATGTACAAAGATGGGTAGACATAACTGTTGTATAGCATATATATATATATATATATATATATAGTATTTCAACTGTCATCAAAAAATAAAAAGTATTTGACTTTTCTGTGATCATGTAAATTAATTATAAACAATAAAATCATTGTTTATATAAAAATACTTTTCCACTGAGATTGGCTACATGAATCAAAGCATCTGTATATTGCTATGCAGCACATACAATTCCTATTTAAAATATTTAATGATGTCAGGAAATATTTATGTCCATATTAAGACATTTATTAAAATATGCATTAAATTATTAATTGCAGTGTACACAATAAAATCCTAAATACATTAATGAAGGGTGAATATACAAATCAGATAGCTACATACCCTATGCAAATAATACTGATGGGACCCTGTGATATTTCTATCAATTTTAAATATTCACAGCTATATTGTATTACTTGACAATCAGTAGCAATATTTCTTAAAGCAACTTGAGGACTGACACTGTGAGGTGGCTCAGTCACACATTATAAAAAATTACACCTATCAAATACTTGAAACAAAGTTGATATTTAAATCCTTAAGTTGTATGTGCATGATAATGTATATAAATTATGCAAAGCACTTTACAATCACTTTTTAATCAAGGCAGAATTGCACTGGAATTTAATGGAGAACAGTTTTAGTAAAGGCAAAAGAAAAAAACACTTTTATTATTAAATTTTCTACATAGCCTATGCAAGTGTAAAGAATATATATGATGCATGATACCTTGTTATGGTATCTAATCTAGTACAGAGAGGGGCAAATGTTGAAATGAAACTTTCGAAAGGGAAGAAATCCCATGTTGCAAACACTTTAGATGTGACCTTGCCCCAGTTTCCAATTTAACCAGACAAAATTACTCTTTTGTCCTCATAGTAGAAGTGTTTCTGTTTCTATGTCGAAAATCAATTACACTTGACCAGTAGTAATTAAATGAACTAATAAGATGTTGACTCAAATTAGGACCACACTTCTTTTGAAACACTTTGCCACTAAAGTTGGACGATTAACTCTCCATCATTAATGTTTTCCTTTGTATTCATGTTCTGGATGTTTTCTGTATTGTACCATTTCTGTGGAAAAGGAGAGTGTATCAGTGAATACTTTAAGTGTGTTTTATTCCTAGAAGTTGAGAGCTTGTCTATAAATTTTAATTCACAAAGAAATAGAGTTGACTTTTTGTGACTGTGGTCAACTCTAGTACTCAGGTTGATTTTATTATAGTATTTTAGTGCACATAGATTTTTATTTTTATGTCATTGCCTTTTTTTTTAACTAGAGCATTGCATAGCTGTGGCAAGTGTGGGGAATTAAACCTGGGGGCTTTAGCACTTCAAGCATGAGTCCTTCTGCAGAGTCACTATGCTATCTCCTCAGCATATATATCATATTTCTCATGAATTAACATTTTCCTGATATTTCTGAATTATTGATCATTTCTAATTCTCTGACCTCTCCCCCCTCTCTCACTATCTCGCTCCATCTCCTGTCCTTAGCAAATAAATATCTAAACTAAATAGACAAGTAAGTACCCATGTTATAATTCATAATATTGTTGTATTCCTCTAAAACTATCTAAAAGTGTCAGGTTCAAAATCAGGTCAAATCAGAGCACAAGTCTGAATCAATTTCCCTAGAATAAATATGCATTATTATATACAATGAAATGAATTACAGGCATGTACTATACCTTTTAGTTCACTATATTCAAATGCATATGCATATATTTGTCTCTTACAATAAATTCATTTCACATTGTTTGCAAAGTAAATGATTTTTTCACTTGAAATCAAATATGATAAAGGAATATTCATACAGCATGGCATGCCACTCTCAGAACTATCAATTTAAGATGTGATGCTTGCCAGCAATGTTCAAAAACAATTTCTGTTAAGACAGTAGAATTCCTTATTAAAAATTCCTGAATACAAAAAGGGAGTATAAGATTATCACATTGGTCAGGATGGTATTGCTTTGGTAAAAATCTCTTGAGCCTTTATCCATTTACAACTAACTCAGTAACACTGGAATTATATTTCAAATTGATCATACTTAACATGATCTGTGGTCTCCCATGAACTTTAATATCATCTTTCAAGTGGTCAGAGAGGAGGCACAGTGAATAAAGTGCTGGACTCCCAAGCATGAGGTCCCAAGTTCAGTCCCTGATTGCACATGCATTATATTATGTCTGGTTCCTTCTCTCTCTCCTCCTTTCCTTCTCATTACCAAATAAATATGGAGCCAGGTGGTGGCATACCTGGTTAAGTTCACTCATTAAAATGCACAAGGACCCTGGTTCAACCTCCCAGTACCTACCTGCAGGGGAGAAGCTTCATGAATGGTGAAGCAGTGTTGCAGCTGTCTCTTTCCCTCTGTATCTCCCCCTTCTTTCTTGATTTCTTAGTGATATATATCCAATCAATAAAGATAATAAAACATTTAAAAATAAAATAATAAAATATTTTTTAAATCATATACCCATATTATAACACTCTGACATTTCATCTAAGAATGACTTTTTTTGAAATATTAAATCACTTATAATCTCAGACCAGGAAGACCAGAAGGAACTGGTCTTGTCAGTATATAAGGTACAGTTATTTTTAAATAGTGCTACAGGGCAATTTCATGGTAAAGTATTATATGGTACAGTAAATCCTAACCATGGGATTTTCAAAATAAAGCAAATCTCAAATAACTTGCTTATAAAGGGAACTATCTTATAGATTTTTAAACTCTAAGACAGCAGGGACCTTCCTCATTATCTATAAAACCCATATTTTTCCCAGTCCTGGAATCTCTAGGTTGTGGCTCATTTTCCTTCATATTTCTCTTGATACATACCATTTGATACTACATTTGCTGATCTCAACCAAATCAATGAAACTAGTGCAACCATTTCACTCTGGACAGTGTCCAAAGATGCCAGGCGTGGAATGTCAACCCTTTAGCTCCATTACACTGCCACCAAGTTGCAGATGCTACCATGTCACCAACCTGACTTCCCTGGGCAGATGACCTCACCAATGTGTTCTGGAACCCCATCTTGTCTACATCCCTGCCCCACTAGAGAAAGATAGAAACAGGCTGAGAGTCTGGCGCTAGAGCAGTGGGTTAAGCATAGGTGGAACAAAGAGCAAGAACCTGAGTAAGGATCCTGGTTCCAGCCCCCAGGCTCCCCACCTGTAGGGGAGTTGCTTCACAGGTGGTGAAGCAGGTCTGCAGGGGTCTTTATCTCTGTCTTCCCCTCTCTGTCTTCCCCTCCTCTCATTTCTCTCTGTCCTATCCAACAGCAACAATAAAGACTACAACAATAAAACAAGGGCAACAAAAGGGAATATATGAATAAGCAAACAAATAAATAAATATTAAAAAATAGATAGAAACAGGCTGGGAATATGAATCAACCTGCCAATGCCCATGTTCAGTGAAGTAGCAGTTACAAAGGCCAAACCTCCCATCTTCTGTACCCCATAAAAATCCTGGGTCCATACTCTCGGAGGGATAAAGAATAGGAAAGCTTCTAATGGATGGGAATGGGATACAGAACTCTGGTGATGGGAACTGTATGAAAGTGTATCCCCTTATCCTACAAACCTGTCAATCATTATTAAATCATCACAAAAAGAAAGTGAGTAAAAAAAAAGAGTTTATTTAAATTGACAAAAGGGGTTAATATACAACATGGATACAACATTATTCTTTATTTTTTTTTAATTTATCTTTATGGGATAGACAACCAGAAATTGAGAGGGAAGGGTGTAATAGAAAGGGAGAACGAAAGAGACACCTGCAGCCATGCTTCACCACTGGCAAAGCTCCCCCCTGCAGGTGGGGAGTGGGGGCTCAAACCTGGGTCCTTGTGCACTGTAACATGTACACTAAATAGGTGTACCACCACCTAGCCACAGCATTAGTCTATATATTAGCACACTTTAGGCTCATATTCAAAATAATCATTTTCACACAGAGCAAGAAATCAAGACATTTAGTATTTTAAACCATTGCTTTAATTCTAACTTAGAAATTGTGAAGGCTTTATAAACATATCTTCACAGTCTATAGAGAATGGTTTCATCATTATATTTAAATATCTTCTTACTACATGTTGGTAGAGGAGAACCTAGAGGGGGTTGAATTGTTATGTAGAGAACAAAAAAATGTTACACCTGTACAAACTGCTGTCTTTTACTGTTGACTGTAAACCATTAATTCCCCCAATAAAGAAAAAAATAAAAGGGTAAAAAGGGAATAAATGGCTGCTAGCAGTGATGGAATCATTCTATAAAGAAGAAGCCCCAATAAAAAGCCTTCTGGAAATAAAAATTTTAGTAAGCAAAATAATTTTGCTTCTTTCGGAAATTCTCCTCATAAAGTGAGACCTACAGACCTCTTACTGATCTCCTACTTTAAAAATATTTTATTCATTATTTTGAGAAACAGGGAGGTAACACACACACACACACACACACACACACACACAGAGACAGACAGACAGAAAGACAGACAAAGACACACACAGACACTCAGAGAGAGGAAAATAACAGAACACTCTAGATTATGGTGGGACTGGAGACTGAAATGAAATCCTTACCACTCTTCCTCCCACTTTAATATAAAACCTAAAATAAAGTCTCAATTTAGTTTACAGAGTGTGTGTGTGTGTGAGAGAGAGAGACACGTTCCTTCTAACCTTTCATCTATAAATATTTTTAGGTGAACCAGAATCCTGTCTGTAAATCAGACAAATATTACCATAAACAAGGCATATTACACAAACCTTAAGGAAACCAAAATTAAAGAGGGGTTCCTAGATCAACCTAGCTTCTAGAATACCTAATGGATTTGACAAATTGAACTTGGAAGGGTCTAAGTACTTTCAGTTATGCAAACTAGAATTCACAAATGGATCTGAAAATAAGTCACAAATTTGAGAGGGAGAAAAATCAAAGAAAAGGAGTTGAGAAAGTGTTATTTTTCCTTTTAATCTTTTATTATCTTTTAGAGGCTGTCAGAAATCAAGAGTATGAAGGAACACAGAGAGGGAGAGAGAAAGAGAGACACCTGCAGCACTGCTTCAACACCTGCAAAGCTTTCCCCTCTGAAGGAAGGGATGAGGAGTTTGAACCTGGATTCTTGCTCATTATAAAATGTGTGCTCAACCAAGTATGCCACCACCTGATCCCATGTAGTTATTTTTCTAAATGAGCGCTAGCAAGATAAAGTTGTGCTGTGAATCTACACTATGTACTGGTGAATTTCACATAGAGCTCCTTATTCTTAATTACAGAACTGAAAAAAATTTAAAGGATATAATACTAACTTGGGGAAATTTTTAAAAATATTTTATTTATTTATTTATTGGATAAAGACAGAGAGAAATTGAGACAAAGGGGAGAGAAAGAAGAAAGATAGAGAGACACTTGCAGCACTATTTCACCACTTGTGAAACTTCCCCCTGCAGGTGATGACCAGGGCCTTGAAACTGGACTCCTAAGCATTGTAACATGTGCTCTCAGATAGGTGCATCACTGCCTACCCCTCAGGGAAAGATTTTCACTAAGTAGCACTGGTTTATACATTGTAAGATATGGAATTTTTGTCGGCTCATTCATTGATTTGATATCTCATTGACTTTTATATTTTTCTTGAAAGCATGTATTTTTTCTCCCAGTTACACTCTACAGAAATTTGTATTGAGTGTAAAACTGCAGACTAAAATTTTAATCAGAACTCTAATGTACTTATATACTTTCATTATGGTATAATACTAATATAGATGACGCTGGGGGTCAGGCAGTAGCGCAGCAGATTAAGCACACATGGCTCAAAGTGCAGGGACTGGTATAAGGATCCTGCTTTGAGTCCCAGGCTCCCCACCTACAGGGAGCCTGCTTTGCAAGCGGCGAAGCGGGTCTGCAGTTGTCTTCCTCTACCCTCTATGTCTTCTCCTCCTCTCTGGATTTCTCTCTGTCCTATCCAACAACAATGACAGTAACAACAACAATGTTAATAACAACAAAAGCAGTAAACAACAAGGGCAACAAAAATAAAGAAAAATAGCCTCTAGGAGTGGTGGATTCTTGGTGCAGGCTCAGAGCCCCAGTGATAATCCTGGAGAATATCTATTCATATATATAATGTTATTCTTGTGCACATTTGTCCTACATTATATTGTACAATTTGCTGGTTTTATTATATCACAGTTGTATGGAGGTGAGTTAGATTTTAAATATGCTTCAAAATTTACTGAGAAAAGTAATTCACTACTATGTTCTAGTATACAGCTCAATTCTTATTGGAAATGACTGATATAATGACACTAGACTGTGTCTATGTAAAGTAAGTTATATTACTATTTTGAAAATGTTCATCTATTTCACGAAATTAGAGGATTGAAGTAAGAATGATCTTGCTTGATTGAACTTTAAAGTACATTAAACATGTTTCCAATTGTTTTTTGTCTACTTAAATATTGGGGCAGTAGGTGATTCACATCTTCAATATGATCCCCCACTCTATAGGGTATAGATCCTCAGATGTAAGTAAGTACATAAGTTCCTCTCTGGGCAGCCATTAACTTTTACTTCCTCAACTATAGTTTTAGTCTTACAAAGAATAAGATCTATTATTCCCAAAACTACTTTCATCTCTTGCTGTATATTGAATAGTTCTGATTTCAAATCCATATTTTGAAAGCTTGTTATTGATAAAGCTGTTTGCAGTTTGAAACATACTTATTTTGAAGAATTTTTTAAAGTCAAATATTAGAACTGTCTTATCCATAGTATGATGTCTGTTAAATTACCACAGGGGCTGGGAGGTGACACGGCTAGTTGAGCCCACATGTTACCAATGTACAAGGATCTGAGATCACACCCTTGATCCTCACCTACAGGGAAGAAGCTTCCTGACCAGTGGAGCAGAACCACAGGCATCTTCCTTCCTTCCTTCCTTCCTTCCTTCCTTCCTTCCTTCCTTCCTTTCTTTCTTCCTTTCTTTCTTTCTTCCTCTCATTCTCTATCTCCCCTTCCTCTATCATTACTCTCTGTCTCTGTCAAGAAAGAATGAGATAGAAAAAGTAAGAGGAAAAAATGAAAGAAAGAAATCAAAAGAGGGAAGAATAACTTTAAATCACCACACTGTTGAGTGTTCCTCAGCATGAGTATATAATCATTAACACCAAATCAGCACTAGTATCAGCCATGCAATGCCATTTTTTATATCTGAATACCAAGGATTTGTGAAGATTGGTTAAGAGCATTAGGTCTAGGCAAAGTAGGGAACTCCTAGTAGGTAATAGTGCTATGCCACACATAGAGTCATACAAGAAGATACCTTGTACTGTCTGGAATGACAACTTTTAGGAAGAAACTCAAGTTCAAAGTCAGTCCTTGGCAATGTGAACTTTCCTAGTAATTCACTTTGCCTGTCAACACCAGTGTCCTAGCTCTCTTAGTATCCACCTTAGGCAACCAAACCTTCACTTTATGGAGGTAGCTGGATGCCAACATCTAGTTGGTTATGTGAACTCAACCAAGAGTCACCTTGTAGAGTGGAACAACTTTTCTAGATGTGGACTTACTTTTATCTCTCTTCTCCCTTTAACAACATTGTATATGATCCATCACTGGTTTGGAGAATTCTGTTTCTGTATTGTCTTACTAGGAGACATTATCTTCTATGTTTTTAATTTGAATAATACCATTATTATAAATTATATATAATAAAAAGAAGCTATATTTAATAAATTATTGCAAAGATAATTTTAGTCCCTGAGAATAGTTCTACTTGCCCAGAAAACATAGCAAAGTATAATTTGTACTTGTAATTGTAGTGCTGTCATCTAAATAATAGCAAAGTTTATTAAATTACATTTGCAACAGAAAAGATTTATTATTTTGATACAAGCTATTTTGCATCTTTTGGGCCTTCTATCATAAAAATGATAGAAGTAACTTGATTGAATAAATTCAAATGATTATGAATTTAAAAGTAAATTAGGTTTTTACACAGATTGCCACTCAAGTGCTTCCAAAATATCTTCAGAATCAATAAATGAAACTCAGAAATAATAAGTCATAAATAATGACTATTATCCATGCAAATATGATAATGCATATTGTAAGTCAGCCAACCTATACTTGTGAAAAAATGGTTTATTTTTGTTATAGATGTAGATTTTGCTTCATAAAAAGTAATAACAGATAAGTATTGAAGTTTAGTGCACTCACACCACAGGTAAGCATACAAATCTATATTTAATTTGCATTATCCACTTTCAAACTTCATTATTTCAAGATTAACACAAATATACATCTGACACTAATTCACCTAATTATTTATTTATATTCCACTTAGTTGTTTGTAGAAATAGTAAGAGAAGAAAAAGCCCAGACTTCAATCAGAAATTAATTCTTAGGATGGCAAGTTTGGAGTTGTCCAGTTGATGTCTCAGGTAAAAGATTTACTGGTTGTTTTCAAGGACTGAGAAGTGTATTTTGTTATCTATATTTTATGTCTTTTACCACTGATATTAAATTGAAAAGTGAAGTGTAAAATCGTAGCTTAAAGAACAATAGCTCTTGTTGCTCTTATGTCACTATGCCATGAAATCTTGTACATTTTAACAGAAACAGTTTCTATTCTTTTCCTCTACACATGAGTGCTCTATCACAAAGAATATGAACTCACATAAGAAGAGTAGAATAATTTTTCTTGAGAACTCAGGCAAGACAATGGTCTAACATCAGCCAAGTTTTAGCAGAATAGTGTCCCTTTATTCATGCTTAATATAGATCACCACTGTGTGAAACGACTTTTTCACTTTAATGCGGCCAGAGCAAAAATTGCATGTTATACATGCAAGAGATTATTTCAAGAGGACAAGATCCAGAACTCAGTCTAAACCTAACTTCACTGAGATAAAAGGCAGGGGTTTTTTTAAGAGCTGGGACAATGGGGAGATCATAGGCCATCTGTGTGGTTTTACAGAAAGGCAAAATGAACTTCATTGTATCTTTATGTGGGATAGAGATGCCCAGTAGTGTTTTCTATTTTCCCTCTTGCACTGGGAGACAGAGGTGTTATCTACACTAAAGTTTCCTTTAAAAAGAGATGGCATAGAGGTTGTTGAGAAAGATGTTCGTGGGTTGTAATGTTGGAAATAGTGATTTACTTGTTTCTCAGTCTGCTCAGGAAGGATTTATAATTACAAGCACTAAAAAAAAAAAAATTAAGAAATGTCTTCTGACCAAGATGGGAGTAGGCAAGCAGCCTCTGTTTCCTCTAACACAACAGCAGAGATTATAATAGAAATAGAAAAAATAGCATAAACGTGAGTTTGGAGATAGTCCAGAATCCAGTGACACGGATAAAGAGAACCACAATGAAGGTAAAAACCTTACTCCCTCCTTGGTTCCATGCTACCTGACCATAATCTTGCCACCACTGTCTTTTGTCCTACTCTGAAACTCTTATTGTCATATCTGGCTGTTTTGAATTGGCTACTTTGACAGCTGTTGCCTGTGTGGGTATTGCCTCTGCCAGGACCACCCATTCCAGGACAGCTGTATCCCAAGTGGTTGCCAAGTTCAGCCTGCTCTCAGATCAGCTTATGCCATGTCAGCCAACTTCAGTGTGTCTGGTTCCAACTATGATCCCACTGCCAGGTTCAACCTGTGCCCAGTTCAGCCCATGCATTTCAATTCAGCCTTCCAGTGGTTCAGTTCATACCCAGTACTTCCAACTAGACCCCCTAGCTCTGTTATCACTATCTTATTCCTGTTAGGCTTCTGACACCCAGTGCCTTAGTGATTTTGTGCAGAATCACATAAAAGGAAGATAACATAGGTCACCTGTAATGTTTGACCAAGACAACATTTCAAAGAAAACCCCACATTCAGCAACTATATAAACCTCCCAATGAAGATCTCAAAGCAGTGGTTTGAGAGATGCTTACTGAATTAGGAATTACTGATGAGGACTACAACAAATTCAGAGTAATATTGAGGAAATTTATAAATTCAAATAGTGATCAGAAACATGAAGTGTACAGTAACAGAGCCAAAAACACAGTAGAGGAAAATATCTTTAAAAAAAAAAAAAAGGCACCAGTGGTGGAAGTGCATAGCAAGCAGATAAGGTATACTGAGCAAAAGGAATCATGGAGCATGAATGTAATTAGAATAAGGGATAGGACGGACTTCATAAACTCACAAGGGATTCTGAGGATGAGAGACATTTGAAGCACGTGTCTGGCTTTGGCTGGAGTTCACATTCAGCCTTTCTCCTATTCTTCACTCCCTCCTTAACATCCTTGTCAGGCAGAAGACCATCAGTCTGATCTCCAGGGACCTTTCCTCCTGAGAGCTCTGCATGCTGAACATTGGTGAACTAAGTTTAAAGGAACTGTGGCTCTTGTCACATGTCTAAGTACTTTTTGTCTCCTATTTCCCCATCATTTTTATGTACCTAATAAACCTTAGTTGTGATGAACTCCAAGCAAAAGTTGCAAGAAGTTTTCTTTTTTTTTCTTTCTTATAGTAGAAGAGTCCATTGAAAAAAGCATTTAAATAAAGCACATAATATAAGAGAGTCCATGGGATTACATGAAGAAAACCAACATCTATGTTATGGGGCTACAAGAACAATCATAGGGGAAATGACAGAATTCATGTTCAAATAATTACTATTTATTTTTTATACTTTTTAAATTATCTTTATTTATTGGATAGAGACAGCCAGAAATTGAGAGGAGGGGGGAGAGAGAGAGGGAGACAGACAGAAAGAGACCTGCAGCCTTGCTTCACCACTTGTGAAGCTTTACCCCTGCAGGTAGGGACCAGGGTCTTGAACACAGATCCTTGTGCATTGCAATATGTGTGTTCAACCAGGTACACCACTATCTGCCCCTGAAGAAATTTTAACTGTCAATTTTCCCAAGTTAAAGAAAGAGATAGAGTCTTTTACTTGGGAGGATACATGGGCCTTAGGAAAAATGACTTCAAACCAGGGCACATAGTAGTTAAATTGGCAAAGATTCAAGCCAAAGAGCTAATTCTGAAGACTACTACAGAGAAACACAGTCACCTATAAAGGTAATCCTTTGAGACTCAACTGATTTCTCAACAGAAACTAAAAGCTAGAAAGACTGCCAGAGTATATTAAAATTTATGAATGGAAAAGACTTCTACCCAAGAATACTTTAACCTAGGATATCAGTTAAGCTTGCAAGAGGACACAAAAAGTCCTTCAGATAAGTAATCACTGAAGGAATTCAACACTACTAAACCAAACTTACCAGAAATACTGAAGGAACTCACATGAACATAAGTAAAGATTGACTTTGACCATAGAAGGAAAAAAAAAAAAAAGAAAGAAAGAAGCAAAGATCAAAGAAGGCTATGGCCTAGAACAGCAGAACTGAGGTTAACAAAGGGATGGTAGGTTTGGGAAGATAGCATAATGGTTATACAAAAAGCTTTCACACCTGAGATTCCACAATACCAGGTTCAAACCAGCATAAGCCAAAGCTCAAAACTGATTAGTTCTCTGAGTTGGGACAGGGGTGTGGGGAAAGTTGGGGGTGAGGATGTGTTGGAGAATGGGGCCCACTGTCCTGAGAAGTCCAGGCCATTGTTTCCATGAGGTTCAAGTGGATTGACCCCCAACTTTCCCTTTAAGTCGCATGAGGGCTGGTTCCCCTGACCTCCTGAACTAATGATGGATGGTTTCCCCGGAATGGGTGCTACCTTTCTGCACATGCCTCTCCTCTCCCATTCATACAAAGGCCATGGATAACTGAACATTGTGTTTGGCCTAACTTGAAAGCCACCACATACTTTCCTGCTCAATTTCCCCCTGTTCTTCCCCCTTTCTCTGAGGTGCCTGTAATTTACCCTGAAGTGCCTGTAATTTGCCCCCAGGAAAACATGCATTATGAACCTTGTGATCAAACCTTGTATGGTAATTCTTCATTTGTGATCAAATAGTTTTTAGGTCAACAAGTGGCTATGCATTGTGTTGCTCTGTGCTTGGGTTATTGATTACCTTGACCTTCTGCCTGGGCAATGGGTATATGTGCATGCTTTCTCTTTCAGTAAAGGAGTTGCCCCACTAAGGCTCTTCCAGAGCTGACAAGCTGAGCTACCCCAGGACCACCTGGGGCTGCTTTTGAACTCCCTCTCCCAATGACCAGGGAGACCAGAGGATCCAGAACAGCCTGCAGGGATGGGGCAGGCACAGAGAGGTTTGTGGCAGAAGAGTCAGCCCAATGAATAATTGTACTTCTGAAACTCTTATAGGCTTATAAACCAAGGTTACCTCAAAAACAATAAAAGCTAGTAAGAAAATCCAAAAGAGTTAAAAAAAAAAAAAAAAGAAAAAGTAAGCTCCAGGAAAAATGAACTGAGGGGATGGGAGGCAGATCACATAGTAGAGTTGGCATTACCATGGTCAAGGACCCAGATTTGAGTAATAATACAAATTGGCAGCTTCACCAACACCAAAACAATGCCATGATGACTCTCCTCCTCTATTTTATGTCTTTCTATTTTCTTCCCATCTGTTTATTTCATCCTATTGCTAAAGGAAAAGAGAGAAGAAGAAAGAGGAGGAGAAGGAGAAGGAGGAGAAGAAAAATAATTTAGAGTTAGTAAGCAGGAAAATAGGTGAAGGTAAAGGGAATAGGGGGAATTGAAAGGGAGAGAGAAAGAAGGAAGGAAGGGAAGGAGGAAAGAAGGAAGGAAGGAAGGAAGGAAGGAAGGGAAGAAGGAAGGAAGGAAAAAAGGAGAATGGAGGGAGGGGAGAGGGAGGGAAAAAACTATCAATCCTCTACAATACCTTCTTCTTCTAGCGTTTGCCCTTCTTCCGTGGCCAGTCAACAGCATCATGTTGAGCCTGATGTAAAGTTTTGAGACCTCCTTTGAATCTGGAGAGGTGGCAGTCATTGACTATGTGGGTCATAGTCTGTCTGTAGCCGCAGGGGCAATTCGGGTCGTCTCTGGCTCCCCAGCGATGGAACATAGCGGTGCACCGGCCATGGCCTGTTCAATAGCGATTGAGGAGGGCCCAATCATAACGTGCTAGGTCAAAGCC
The DNA here is from genome assembly GCF_950295315.1 of Erinaceus europaeus. NCBI lineage: Eukaryota > Metazoa > Chordata > Mammalia > Eulipotyphla > Erinaceidae > Erinaceus > Erinaceus europaeus. Next base: position 29,857,594 of record NC_080166.1, read on the forward strand.
GGGTTGACGCTTGCAGGGGTCTGTGATGAGGTGTTTGTTCTTTACCTCAGCTGACTGCCAACTCTGTTTCCAAGAGACTGGAACAGAGAAGTTCAGTGTAGGCGTAGGGGACCAGATTGGGTGACGAGACATCAAGCGTTGGACAGGGAGGGCGAAGATATCTGCGTATATTGGCAGGTCCGGTCGAGCGTAGATGTGGGAAATGAACTTAGATGATGCCGCATCCCGACGAATATCTGGCGGGGCGATGTTGCTAAGAACTGGCAGCCATGGAACCGGGGTGGAACGGATGGTTCCAGAAATTATCCTCATGGAGGAATATAATTTGGAATCGACCAAGTGGACATGGGGGCTACGGAACCATACTGGGGCACAGTATTCTGCAGTGGAATAGCATAATGCCAGAGATGATAATCGTAATGTGGAAGCGCTCGCACCCCATGAGGAGCTGGCCAGTCTTGCAATGATGTTATTCCTCGTGCCCACCTTTGCTGCAGTTTTTATGAGGTGTTCGTGAAATGACAGAGTGCGATCGAGAGAAACGCCAAGATAGACTGGCTGGGCTTCATGCCGGATTCTCATACCGCCAAGCTGCACATTAAGCTCACATGAGGCCGAGGCATGGTGTAGATGGAAAACAGATGATACCGTTTTTGCAGTGCTAGGGATTAGTCGCCATTTTTAACAGTAATCAGATATCAGAGACATGTCTTTCGTGAGTGTTTCCTCGAGGATGTCGAACTTGGATGCCTGAGTTGCACAGCAGATGTCATAGGCGTAGATGAACTTCCTTGAAGAAGTTTCTGGGAGGTCATTGATGTAAATATTAAATAGCGTAGGAGCCAGAACAGAGCCCTGGGGGAGGGCACTTGAGACAGGTCTCCATCTGCTAGACTTGTCACCCAGATGCACCTGGAATCTTCTGTTTTGGAGAAGAAACGACATAGTGTTGGCCATCCATGGAGGCAGGCATCTTGAGATCTTGACTAGGACACCATGGTGCCAGACTGTGTCATAGGCTGCTGTGAGATCAACAAAGACAGCACCCGTCTTTAAATTCCTCTGGAATCCATTTTCAATGTAAGTTGAGAGGGTCAGGGCTTGTTCGCAGGTAGATCTTCCTGGGCGGAAACCAGCTTGGGCAGGTGATCTCACTCTCAGGCCGAAGTTGAAAAACAAGATTAGAAAAGAAAACACAAGTCGAACCTGAAATGGAATTGGAGTAATACACCAAAGTAAAAGACTCGGGGGTGGGTAGGTGGGTGGGGAGAATACAGGTCCATGAAAAATGATGAATGAAATAGTGGGGGTTGTATTGTTAAATGGGAATCTGGGGAATGTTAGGCATGTAAAAAAAAAAAAAAGAAGTAGAAACGCAAAGCAGAAATTGACTGAGTTTGGAGTATGGCACCAAAGTAAGAAAGCAGAAGTACACTAGAGTTTGCAGTGAGTACCTCCCTAACACTTCCTCTCCACTTTTGCAAGCTTTGGGTCCATGATTGCTCAACAATTTGTTTCTCTTTTCAGTCACCAGGTTCCAGGTGTCATCAGGATGCCGGCCAGACTTCCCTGGATTGAAGACCCCATCAATGTGTCCTGGAGCTCAGCTTCCCCAGAGACCCACCCTACTAGGGAAAGAGAGAGGCAGACTGGGAATATGGACCGACCAGTCAACGCCCATGTTCAGTGGGGAAGCAATTACAGAAGCCAGACCTTCTACCTTCTGCAACCCACAATGACCCTGGGTCCATGCTCCCAGAGGCATAGAGAATGGGAAAGCAACTGGGGAGGGGGTTGGATATGGAGATTGGGCGGTGGGAATTGTGTGGAGTTGTACCCCTCCTACCCTATGGTTTTGTTAATTAATCCTTTCTTAAAGAAAAAATAAAAATAAATAAATAAATAAATAATAAATAAAAAAAAAAGAGGAGAAATACGTGACAGAAGCAGCCTCTCAAGGAGTTTGTAACACACGGAGAGAAGAGAAATTGGTCTATAGCTGGCGGCCAGTGTTGGGTCTTTCTTTGGTTTCAAAACCACTATAATCTTTGCACGACGCCAAACTTTGGGCATAGACTCAGATTCCAAGATGTGAGACAGGAATGAAGCGAGCCACTTCTTTGCCGCGGGACCCAGGTTAAGAATGAGTTCTGGGGTGATGTTATCATAGCCAGCAGCTGTTCCCGGTTTAACCCTCTTCAAAGTGACTTCCAGTTCAGACAGTGTAAAGGGAGAGAGTTTTGGAGATGGACCAGATAACCGGAAGTGGGATGACAACTCATGGGAAATTTCTCTTTTCCAGACTGGGTCGATCTTAGCACCTCCAACTTGAGTTAGGTGACTGGCCACTGAGTTTGGAGATATGGGAGGATGGGAGACAGGAGGGGGTTGGCTACCGGCACCCAGTCTGTGAAGAAGCTTCCAGGCCTTCCTACTTGAGTGGGTGAAGTTCAGACTTTCCGTGAGTTGTTGCCAGTTGGGTTGCATTGGATCGACCTTCCCATGGTGCATCCCGTGAGTACCCATTCATTGGGGAAACTGACAATCCTTCCCAGCCGACTGAATCCACATGGATCCCAGTCACTTTCAAAGCCAGCAACAAGCAGCTCCTGACAGCTTTCAAGCTGTTGGTCCTGCTCTTCGAGTCCTCCAACTTAATGTTGAGGGGCTGTCCTTTGCCAAACGCGTTCTTATTGGTCAACTGGCAATACAGCATCAGGCAGATGTTATTTGCCTACAAGAAACACATATAGCAGTCGATGAAACTGCTCGATTCACCATCAGTGGATTCGATTTAATATGCTGTAATCTCCATCCTAAACATGGCCGAGCCATCTACGCCAAATCGTGTCTTGTGGACGTTTACCATATGGCCTCTTCGACCTTCTACGACTCCATTACTATTGGAACTATTCAGCTCGTCAACATATATAAGCCTCCCAGTGCCTCATGGGATAATGAGGTCCTGCCTAGCCCGAATCATCCAGCCATTTACGTTGGAGACTTTAATAGTCATCACCAAGACTGGGGATATTCCTCCACTCGTGCTGATGGCTCTATCTTAGCCGACTGGGCTTCAGCGAATGACCTCTCCCTATTATAAGATCCCAAACAGCCAGGCTCTTTTCACAGTGCTAGATGGAATAAAGACTCGTCACCCGACCTGTGCTGGATTAGCACAGTCAACAGCCAAGCCTTTCCCGCTATGAGACAAGTTCTCAAGATCTTCCCACACAGTCATCACCGCCCAGCTATCATCCACATATCCAGCTCCCATTGATTCTGTGCTCGGAGAAACTAAGATGGAACTTTTAGAAAGCAAACTGGCGTCTGTTCAATGATCTTACCAACAAATCTATTCCTGCAATTCCAATTAACTCTATCCCCTCTGAAGATTCCTACAGGCGCTTCCGCCAAGCCATCTTCAAAGCAGCTTCCCAAGCCATTCTTCGTGGGAGACTTGCTAACTATACGCCTTGTCTTGATGCTGAATGCGAGCAACTACTAAAGCAGTATGATGAGTCGGGCGACCCAGATGTGGCTGACCATCTCATTGCCTCCCTGGATGCAGCATGCCAAGCCCGCTGGCAACAACTCACGGAAAGTCTAAAATACCTGAAACATAAAGAATATTTCATTATCTGGCCCTTTGCTAACATATTTATTTAGAGAATCCAGAAAATAAATTGATGCAAAAATTAGAAAGAACTTCATTTTAAAGGATAGTAAAACCTAGGAAAGGAAAAAGTCAGTGTACTGTTAGATAATCTAGGAATAGGATTTGACTTTACCCTTGCATCAACTAATGAAACTTTTCAGTCTAATTTTCTATCTATATAAGAGGAGAGAGCATAAATTAACATTAGCAAAGGATTTCCATGCCTATGGCTCTCAGCTTCAATCCCCAGGACTACTATAAACTAGAGTTGACCTGTGCTCTGGTCTCTCTCTGTATCATTCTCTCTATATATCTCTCTTTTAAAATAAATATATCTAGTTAGTCAATTAATAAATCAACTAATTTACTTAGGTATGTAAATAAAATATTTTTAATTGAAACAATTATAGTGCCTGCTTCAAAAATTTCTGTAGAAAACAAAAAGAGCTAGTACATTCTATGGATATCCCAGCATTTAATAAATTTTCTGTATATGGGGGTCGGGCAATGGTGCAGTGGGTTAAGCGCACGTGGCACAAAGCCAGGGACCTGCATAAGGATCCCGGTTTGAGCCCCCAGCTCCTCACCTGCAGGGGAGTCGCTTCACAGGTGGTGAATCAGGTCTGCAGGTGTCTATCTTTCTCTCTCCCCTCTGTCTTCCCCTCCTCTCTCCATTTCTCTCTGTCCTATCTAACAATGAACAACATCAACATTATTATTATTACAATGGTAATAATAATAACCACAACGAGGCTACAACAAAAGGGGAAAAATGGCCTCCAGGAGTGGTGGATTCATGGTGCAGGTACTGAGCCCAGCAATAACCCTGGAGGAAAAAAAATTTTGGTATATGTAGAATATTGTAAATTTATATAATGACGTGACAATGAGCTTTTGTTTTTTATTTTGGTGGAACTTTTGAAAATAATAGGCACCTCTATTACTTTTAATATTTTATTTGTTTAATGTATTGTTTTCCAGATGTCAATAGAAAGTATTTTGTATTTCTTGTGCAGCTACAAAACTCATAATAGCTGCATACCTGCTTACAATAGATTCTAGTTACATTAACATTGAAGAGGCCACTACATCACATCAAATAACTGCTGTAGCCAACCTCTCTCTACCTTAACTCCATGTCAGCTTTTACCTAGACATTCTCCACACTAATTAAACCAGTGCTTATTTTCTCTCATATTAAAAATTCTCTATTTTAAAATATTTTATTTATTTATTATTGGATAGTGACAGAGAGAAACTGAGAGGGGAGAAGAAGAAAGAGAGGGAGAGGAAGAGGGAGAGGAAGAGGGAGAGGGAGAGGAAGAGGGAGAGGGAGAGGGAGAGGGAGAGGGAGAGAGACAGAGAGACCTGCATGCCTACTTTCCCCCTGAAGGTGGGGACCAGGAACTTGAACCTGTATCCTTGTACACTATAATGTATGCTATTTACCAGGTGTGCCACTACCTGTCCCCTAAAAATTCTCAAAAATATATGTTTTTTTCCCTCCATCAACTGAATTCTACAATATATATATTTGCCTCCAGGTTTATTGCTGGGGCTCAGTGCCTGCACCAGGAATCCACTGCTCCTGGAGGCTGTTTTTACTCCTTTTGTTGCCCTTGTTGTTTTATTATTGTTGTGGTTATTGTTATTGTTGCTATTGATGTCTTTGTTGTTGAATAGGACAGAGAGAAATGGAGATAGGAGGGGAAGACAGAGAGGGGGAAAGAAAGATAGACACCTGCAGACCTGCTTCACAGCTTGTGAAGTGACACTCCCCTGCTTGTGGGGAGCCAGGGGCTCGAACCGGGATCCTTTAGCCAGTCCTTGTGTTCTGTGCCATATGTGCTTAACCTACTGTGCTACCTCTCGACCCCTCATCATTATTATATTCTATGTAGAATATTGAGATGGGTACGCAATCATCTGAAATGTTTGACACATTGCAAATGCTTGTTCCATATTAATGACTGGAAGATTATAATATTACCTGCATGATTTTTACTTACATACACGTGTTTCTGTCCCTTTCTTGTTTGTTTTATTAGTGATTTAATATTTATATACAAAATTATAAGATATTAGAGATGATAAAGTTCCCACTACCAGAGTTCTGTGTTCTCATTCCCTCCATTAGAAAGTGCAGTAGTTATCCTTAGTCACAGATGTTCGGTGGCTTTCTTTATGTAACTATCCACATCCATAGCTATATTTTTGTTCATTTTTTCTTTCTTCATTTTCCATGTATTTATTTATTTATTTATTTATTTTTACCAAAGTACTGCTAGCTCTGGCTTAAGGTGGTGCAAGGAATTGAACCTGGGACTTTGGAACCTCAGGCATGAGAAACTCTTTGCACAATTATTATGCTATCTATCCCCACCCTGCTCATTTTATTTTATTTTTCACTGTGTTTTCAAGCTCTTCAGAAACATTATTTGTCACATTTTTTCTCACTTAGACCTCTCTTGCTTTATGTATTATTATTTGTATTCTATGTATATTATGCATTGTCTGACCAGATCTCAAATGTCTGCTTTTCCCAAGCATTTGGGAATTTTTCTCACATCTGCAGCTTTGTACACACTGGTATCTGTTGATCAGATTGCTTTTCCCTATAGTCATCTGGAAAATAAACTGAGTTTACCTTTGTAAAACTTAACTATGCTGTTGTATCCCCTATGCAATGTCTTCTCCCATCTTTCACATTATAATTTATTCCTCTTGGTAAACATACAAAGCATAATTGTGAAGGACTTTCAACTCATACATATATCCAAACTTCTACTTTTTTCCTAGAGCAGTGTGATACTGTTAGCTATTTGACTTAATTCATCCATTCACATAACTAGTCACATGTTTCAATGTGTCTTTACCTACATGACTGATATTTTAGAATCTATTCATCTTCATAGAAACATTACAAAAGTTTATTCTGTGGCTTTGATGACAATATGTAATTTCTAATAGAATGCACTTGCAAGATATAGTCCAAAGTTGGCTAAAATTTAATACGTAAATATTAAGATACCTATTTAAGAGTTTAAAGTTGTATATGCACTAGTAGTTTTGAATAGTTTCAGATAGAAAAGTATTTGTGGTAGATTGTTTTACCCTTCAGACACTTTCTTTAAAGCCCTCAATTTTCAAATTCACTTAAATGTAATAGACTCTAGCATTTTAGAGAGCAGACTGCCATCTGGTGGAAATTTTGAATCTTAACTAAATGACCTAAAATAGTTGTTTAGCTTGCGTATGTTGTTATGATCAAGTTAATAAGCATTCTGGTTACATAGCAGAAAATGTATTAAATTAACGAGCTGAGATCTAATGGAAAATAAAAGCAAATAAGTTTTCAAATCAGGCAAGTGTGTTTTTGCTTGCTTTAGTCATCTATTTGTATCACAATAAATGTAACATTGTGAATATTAAGGTCATGAAAACTCAACAAATAAAGAACTAACCACTTATGGACTGGTTTCACTTGAAGATTTTTTTAACCTAAATCCAAAAAGTAGGCATGCTTCTGTTGATATCGTGCTATTAAAGATAATTGTAAATTTTCTACATTTGTTTTTAGTATGGTTGGAAAACAAGCACTGCACAACTGATTCTTTCCTTGATTTCTGAAGAGGTAGATGACTGAGAATATCTGCAGTGATTGTTAGAGTTTCTTTCTAAGATCCTACAGAGCTTATTACAGCCCTACTACAGTTATTGACATCACCTCGAAAGGCAATGCATTTTTATCTAATGAGGGTGTTACTCTTGTCAGATACTTTTGTTTTGAAAAAAATATTAAAATTTAATACAATCTTAATGGAATGTTTGCCTAGAAATGCTAGGCTTGACAGAGATGATTTATGATTCTGAAAATATGAGTAAATTGTGCTGAGCCCTTGAGGAACCTAAAAGCAGAATGTGTTAGGGGACTGAGGGTTATGTTATGATGTAAGGAAACTCATGAGCAGTCCCAGTTCAGTTACTAATTAACTGTGCAGACTTAAATGGAACAACAGCAATACACATAAGATGATAATAATAGGAATATTAGAGTTTGTAAGGCAAAGTACAAAGTGCTTTTCAAATCATATACTATTAAAACTTGACAACAGTAGTATGATTTTTATCAAATGGGTTTTATAAGGGACAAAGCAAGCTAAAAGCTACAAAATTACTTCTCCAATTTTGCAAAACTGAAAAAAATTTAGTCAGAGAACAGAGCACTTGAATCATTATTATTAGGTTTGGCTTGATTGTGCCTTAGAACTATTTTATGCAAATAGCTTTTAGACTTTGAATAACATGGTGGTTAAGAGAAGGGAGAGAATGATAGGAAAGGATGGAGTCATTTGGATGGAATGATGTTAATAGAACTTAATTGGGGGGTTCAATGAGACAAATACATATGGAGGTCTGAAACTGTACACTTCAAATTTGACAGCACTACGAACCAATGATAAATGAATATGACAAATTAAAATGTAAACAGTGAAATTATTTATGCATATTTATGTTACTATAACACAATCACATGTAGATAATGTATCATGGAATTATAAAGATGAATCAGAAAAGTGGCCAGGTTGTGGCATACTCCAAGTGGTACGCCTGGCTCAATGCACATGTGTAAGGTCCGGGATGCAAGTCCTTGATCCCCACCTGCAGACAGGAAACTTTACAATCAGTATGTTCCATCGCTGGGGAGCCAGAGACGACCCGAACTGCCCCTGCGGCTACAGACAGACTATGACCCACATAGTCAACGACTGCCACCTCTCCAGATTCAAAGGAGGTCTCGAAACTTTACATCAGGCTCAACCTGATGCTGTTGACTGGCTACGGAAGAAGGGCAAATGCTAGAAGAAGTGAAGTAGGTACGCAGTTCTATCTTTCACTTTCCCTTTCTCCCTCTCTCTTCTCAAATTCTTTCTGCCCTATCAAATGAAAGAGAAAGAAAGAGACAAAGAAAGGAAGAAAGAAAAGAAAGAAGGAAAAGAAAGAGAAAGAAAGAATAAAAAGGGGGAAAAGACACAGAGAGAGAGAAATGAAGAGAAAAAAAGGGGGGGGGGAATGGTCGCCAGGAGTGATGGATTCATTGTGCTCACTCTGGTCATTCTGTGGCAGTGATCATGCCGCTGGCAATTAAAACAAACAAAAAATATCAAAAAGTATATGTGCACAGTTCAATTCGGTTAAGGCAGTGTAGTTTTTAAGATTAGAATTCCAGACGTTCCCAAGAGCTATTTGTTCTACAGCCACATAGTAGTAGTGTGAGAAAACTGATGTGAGAATAAGCCTTGCTTTAAAATTTGTGGTAACTATTCCTTTAATTTTCTTGACAGCTATGTTGCCTATATTTCCAACTTAAACATACTTTAAATTCACCTTTCTTTCCTTCTTCACCTCCTCCCCACCTCCCCCAGCCCCCAAGCATAATTACTCAGGATAAGAGCCTGCAAGACTCCTCTGTTTCCAGCAGCTATGTATGTATGTATGTATGTATTTTATATAATGGGAAATAGAGTAGAAAGATAGCAAAGCAGTTCCTCATTCAGGTCATTCTGACTTATGATCAGGGGCTTGAGCCTGGGGCCTTGTGTGTGGTAATTTGTGTGCTGTACCATGTGGGCTACCACTTTCTTCCCTTGCCTATTTTATTTTATTTATTTATTTCATATCTTTGTTGTGGTTATTATTATTGTTGTTATTATTGATGTTGTCATTGTTAGATAGGACAGAGAGAAATGGAGAGAGGAGGGAAAACCAAAGAGGGGGAGAGATAGACACCTGTAGACCTGCTTTACTGCCTGTGAAGGGACTCCCCTGGGTGGGGAGCCCAGGGCTTTAACCAGGATCCTTAAATCAGTCCTTGCACTTTGAGCCACCTGCGCTTCCCTTGCCTATTTTATTAATTTAATCACATTATATTTTTCAAATGTCATTTTAAAAATATATTTATTTATTTATTTATTTATTCAATTTTGTTGCCTTTGCCCTTGTTGTTTTGTTATTGTAGTTATTATTGTTATTATTGATGTTATCATTGTTTGGATAAGAAAGAGAGACATGGAGAGAAGAGGGGAAGACAGAGAAGGGGAGAAAAATATATGCACCTGCAAACCTACTTCACCACCTGTAAAGCGACTCCCCTGCAGGTGGAGAGCCAGGGGCTCGAATTGGGATCCTTATGCAGGTCCTTGCGCTTTGCGCCACGTGGGCTTAACCCACTGCGCTATTGCCCAACTCCCCACTGTATTTTTTTTGTCTGATACCTTTTTTGTTGCAGCAAGTAATAGGCTTGTGAATATATATTATATATATGTATATGTATGTTCTATATTACTGTATGGATACTAAGTTTATTTTCATTGTTAAGTCATATTAAAATAAGATAACATGGCAGGGGTAAACCACAATTGTTGAAGTACTGCAACAGCTTACAGCTCTCTCTCTCTCTACCTCCCACTTTTCCTATTTCTTTCTTTCTCTATCCAAAATAATTACATGATTTTTTAAAAGTAAGATAACAATATTTTTCTTTCTATTGATGGATTTAACTATCTCTTCCAAACAAATTCTTCAGGTTTTCTTAATGAAAAAGAAAATATTTTTTTCTTTCTTTTTTTTTTGTTTGGCCTCTAGCCTTATTGCTGGGGCTTGGTGCCTGCACTGCTCCTGGAGGCTATTTTTTTCTCTTTTGTTGTCCTGTTGTTTATTGTTGTTCTTGTTTTTACGATTATTGTTGTTATTGCTGTCTTTGTTGTTGGATAGAACAGAGAGAAATCTAGAGAGAAAGGGAAGACAGAGAGGGGGAGAGAAGGATAGACACCTGCAGACCTGCCTCATAGCTTTTGAAGTGAGCCCTCTGCAATTGGGCTGGAACCAGGATCATTATGCTAGTCCTTAAACTTCCCACCATGTGTGTTTAACCCTCTGTGCTACCTCCTGACCCCTGAGAAAACATTTTCTATTCCAACAGATTGAATTTTATTTAATATGTTCCTACTCAATGACATTTGTATCTGAATTACTCTTTCTTTGTAATCCATCCTTAAAATAGTTATACCTCATTGTTCACTATAAAACTTACATAAAAACTTTTGTAAAAAGGAATTAGCTCAGAAATAAATGTAGCATTGAACAATTGGAATAATTAAGTAGAACATAGAAAAAAAACAGGCACATACAGGATTTTCAAGTACTAAAAAATTAAATAACATTGAAACATAATCATAACCAGAAGTGATTAAACTCAATTTTCTACAAGGATACTAGCAATCATCTTATAATAACTGAGATGTTTATATTCTATAAGTTCTTTCAGTTGGGAAAAAGTAAGCAGGAAAAAAAAAACATTAAAGATGTAACCTGTCATTCAAAGTATGCTAGAATCGAGATCTCTGCAGAAGACAAGAAAAAAAATCTGGGACAATAATATTATCAAAAAAAGAGCTAAGTATCTACTAGCATATAAAACAGGTTAAAAATAACTCACAGTTATCCCATGAATCCAATGTCCTCTAAACAGGAAGTGAATGTGACCTAAAAAGGCCACAGTGTCCACTTCAGTTGTCATAAGACAATGGTGGAGAAACACCAACCCACAGAATTTTTAAAAAGAGGGCTGCTGAAAACAATGAAGAGGAATCACTTCTCCCACAGGGATATGAGTCTCAAATAAAGAATATACCTTTAGAGTTACCATAGTCTAGGGCACCTTTATAGAATTCCACACTCATAATAGAATTTCTACAGATCACAAACTCTCGTTTCCCCATTAAGAGAATGAGAAGGGAGAGGGAAAAAAAAAATCCTGGGAGTCCTAAGGTAGTACAGTGGGTTAAGCACACATGGCTCAAAGTGCAAGGACTGGTGTAAGGATCCTGGTTCGAGCCCCCCACTCCCCACCAGAAGGGGAGTCGCATCACAAGCGGTGAAGCAGATCTGCAGGTGTCTTTCTCTCCAGTTCTTTGTCTTCCCTTCCTCTCTCCATTTCTCTCTGTCCTATCCAACAATGACGACATCAGTAGCAACAACAATAAAACAAGGGCAACAAAAGGGAATAAATATTAAAAAAAAAAAAAACCTGAGCATTGTTCAATTTTGGTATATTGTGGTACATGGAATTGAACCTGAGACCCACGAGATCTCAGGCATAAAAGTCTATTGTGCTACCACTGCACAGTCTTTTCCTACCTAAGTTTATCATTCTTGATTGCTTTAACTACATTTCATTAACATTTTCATCTGGCAGTGCATTCCTCTGCCATAAATATTGCTTTATTGAGTACTAAGCTTAGATGTGGACATTTTACAAGTATAATTAAGAGGGTATATTCGGGGTACTGTACTTTGAGTTTAACTTAGCTCATCTTAGATTGTGCTGCGTCCTGCATGAATAAAGAGATACTGCCTACAGCTCAACCATGAGTCCCTGGTCGTCTGTTACCTGCCGGTGAAGCTAGCCCGGCGAAAACAATATAACCAGGCGAAAACAACATAACCAGTCGAAAACAACAAGGTTTCCCTGTGGTACAGCATGATTGAGGAAAAGAGAGAAATATAGGGGAGAGAGAGAGAGACCAGGATTGGGACATTATTAAAAAAAAAAAAAAGAGGGTATATTCACTATCCTTAACAAGGCTGCAGGAAGCTCAAAGACCAGCATAAGGCTCCCCACCTGCAGGGGCGTCACCTCACAAACAGTGAAGCAGGCTTGCAGGTGTCTATCTTTCTCTCCCCTTTTCTGTCTTTCCCTCCTCTCTATTTCTCTCTGTCCTATCCAACAACAGTGACAGCAATAACAACAACGATAAACAACAAGGACGAAGAAAGAGACAAACTAGCCTCCAAGAGCAGTGGGTCGGTTGTGCAGGCACTGGGCTCTAGCAATAACCCCTGGAGGCAAGGGGGGAAAAGTTAAAAAAAGAATTAAGCTGCTACTATAAAGTTTCAAATATAACTTGGTTCTGTCATAAGAAAATAAAATGTATCAAATAATTTGGTTTTGTTTCCAAAAAACAAATAATTTATTGGTTCACTTATTCTTTCTAAAAAAAAATAATAATCCTATAGAGCACATACATGCATTATAGTTCCAAGGATCCAGTTTCAAGCTCCGGTGATAACCTACAAAGGAAAAATTTTACCAAGTGGTGGAGCAAGGCTGCACATGTCTCTTTCTCTCCCTCTATATCCCTTTTGCCCTCTCAGTTACTCACTTTTCAATTGATCTCTAACCTATCAAATAAATAAACTATATTTAAAAAAATACAAGTTAAGACAGTGGCATAGTATAAGGAAAGGATTTGGAGGGAAAATAATTGATTTTTTTCTCTCTTTCTTTCATAATATTCTCTAGCCAGTAGATTAAAAGTGGAAAGGTACAAAAATACATTCTGAATTCTGGGCTAGTCATGTTGACAAAGAGATTGTGATTTCTGAGTGAAATCATCCTGATTCCAGATCCGACATTTAAACTGCTGTACCTTTTGACTTAAGGTCAGAGGAAGAGGCCTGCGTGAAGTGCTCTAAGGCTAATTAATTACCAGGAGGAAGTAAACGAAGATGCAACTTAATGATCTTTTTGCTCCAGTGAAGTCAGCTGTGCTATAGGTTATCTCCCTGAACACATCTGCCAATAGTTACAAACACTTTCACTTCTTCATTCATTTAGCTGGAAGGGATTTAATCCAATCATCTTCATAAAATGTGGATTCGATATTTAAAACATACACTTATGCACAGACACTTTTACATTTTGGAAGTAAGTTAACTTCGCCTTTCATTTTACTACTAATAAATAATAACCCTAGTGGCTGCACAAATTGTAACTAATAAATGTGTTGTATTTACTGTTTTTATATTTTTGTGTTGTTTTAATATAGAGACAGCACTTTTGTTTTATCCTTTTTCCCTATTTCCTTTCTTCTTAATATGTTATTTATTTTGGATGGAGGTAGGGGAGAGAGAGAGAGGGAGGCACCTGTAACACTGCTTTACTGCTTATAAAACTTCCCCCCATAGGTGGGGGCTCGTTTTGTTTTCCAAGTACATCTAATTTACATTTTCAGAATCAGTTATAAGATTTTTTTCTGGGGGTCGGGCGGTAACGCAGCAGATTAAGTGCAGGTGGTGTAAAGTGCAAGGACCTGCATAAGGATCCCAGTTCCAGCCTTAGAATTCCCATCTGCAGAGGAGTTGCTTCACAAGTCTGCTGGTGTCTTTCTCTCCCCCTCTCTATCTTCCCCTCCTCTCTCCATTTTTCTCTGTCCTATCCAACAACAACAACATCAATAATAACTACAACAATAAAAATCAACAAGGGCAACAAAAAGGAATAAATAAATAAATATTTAAAAAATGTTCTAACATTATTTCAATGTTTTAATTATATTTGTATAACTGTATCATTGTTGTTTTTGTTGTTGTTACTGAGAGAAAGTGAGACAGGAAAACTGCACAACTCTAGCTTAATATTGGTGCTGAAGACTGGCCATGAGATCTTGGAGGCTCAGCAATAAAAGTCTTTTGCATAATCATTACTATCTTCCCAGCTCAACAATTATCATTTGTTTGTTTTAGGCACGTTTGTTAATTTCAGTAATAGCCCATTTAGTCAGTGTGGTTTCTTGATTTAAATTTCAGCTCACAAAGGTTTCAATTTACCAATAAAGAAAGAGAACAGTGCCCCCCCCCCCACACACACACACACTATTCCATTAAAAGTAGACTACCCCACCCCTGCTTTTGACCTTCTCTTAACCTGTGACCTTCCTGTGTTGCCCCAGGCCTTGTTACCTCCAGGCCTCCAAGATGTTTTTCTAACCTCTAGGTCCAGGAAGTAAATAAATACAGTTTTAAATCATCCTCTATGGTTATTTCTGAGGTGTTTTGCAATAGTTATAATACTTGTGCTGATCCAGTCGCAATACTGTCAATAGACTGACATGGTAAAGAAAAAAGTTAACAACTACAAAGCCCTGAACTGTAGTGCTAATGGATCAGTGTAAAGAGGGCAAGTGACAATGAGTTTTAAACTATCATTAACTAACTTTTTTTTTTTTTTTTAAGAATTAACATTCATGCACCAGTTTAAACTGAATTTTCTTTTCTTTCTTTTTTTTTTTTTATAAATCACAAACCCATTAAGCCAAAAATGTATTTATTGAATCTTATGTTCAGACAAACATCCTTTTCATATTCTAGAAGAAATTTTGAATAGAGACTGAGGAGGAGAAGAAAATGGAGAGTTAAAATTGCTGCCTAAAGATTTAACAGTAAGACAAACAACCAGCTCACCAGGTCTGGACTTTTAAATGAATAACCCCTGGGCAGGCTATGGAAATAACACAGCAGATTGTAGCAGGTTTGGTAGCAGACTCTACATTCCCAGGCTCAAACCCCTTCCTTCCCCCCTCTCTCCTTCCACCCAGACCATAAACCAGAGCTGAGTACAACAACAGCAGCAACAACAATAAGATTCTTTTAAATAACAAATTTCAAGATTTTAGCCAGACTTTTTTATTTTGCTTTTGAGGGACACCGTTTAAAATAACCACTTAAGGGGATGGCTAGACATCATAATGGTTATGTAAAACTTTCATGCCTGAGGCTGAGTGTTAAGAGTGCAGTTCAGGGACTTTGCAATTCCCTGAGAAAAACGGGGCCAGCAGTCAATCTCTCTGCATCCTGCACCAGAAAATTGAGATGTTATGGCAAAAAATGAGTTAACTAGGCAACTTGTAAGCAGAAAAGAAGCCCCATCTAATAGTAGCCCTTCCCCTTCTCCCCCACATCTTGGTTTATCTTGTCCTGAGACTAATAGCCAAAATGTGAGAGATGGTTAGGTTTTCTCTTCAAAAGAACATGAATAGAACGACTGTTTAGTACAAAAATTCCTTTTAGGGAGTCGGGCAGTAGTGCAGCAGATTAAGCACAGGTGGCACAAAGCTCAAGGACTGGTATAAGGATCCTAGTTCGAGCCCCCAGCTCCCCACCTTCAGAGGGCTCACTTCACAAGTGGTGAAGCAGGTCTGCTGGTGTCTATCTTTCTCTCCCCCACTCTTTCTTCCCCCCCCCTCCATTTCTCTCTGTCCTATCCAACAACGATGACATCAATAACAACAATAATAACTGCAACAATAAAACAGTAAGGGCAACAAAAGGGAATAAAAATATTTAAAAAACAACTGATGTGTTGTGAATAATTGCATAATCAAAATAAAGTAATTTGGAATGATTAAAATTATTTTTATAGGGCAGGGACAGATAGCATAATTATTATGTGAAGAGACTTTCATGCCTGAGGCTCCAAAGTGCCAGGTTCAATCCCTTGCACCACCATAAGCCAGAACTGAGTAGTGCTCTGGTAAAAAAAAAAAAAAAAAAAAAAAAAAGTTCTTTTTATAAATTGTTATCTATAGGTTAGCTCCTTACAGTGCTTACTAATCCTCCAGCAGAGACCCTCAGACTCTCTTCCTCATTTCCTTATTTAGGCAATGGGGAGATTGTGAGCTCTGAATCCCAGCCCAGAGGCGGAGGAGACAGTTCTACATCAGGTATAAAAGATGGGAAAAGGCTGGGGGTGGGGGGTGCCCTGCTGCCTGAAGGCCACTGTTGGTGGCATGCCCCTTTGCAAAAGAATAAATGCCTTGCTTTAGCTCCTTATTTTTTTCCTTGACAAGTAATTTTAATTGGAAGTTATTTACCACAAACAATACATAAAGTGTTTACCAAACTTAACAACAAAAAAGCAAATGATCTCATCCAAAAATGGGCAGAGGATACTGTAATAAAAACTTTTATTATAGCTCAAAAGCAACCAAAGAATGACACCTGAGGCCACATGGAGGGCAGGGAGTTAGGTTTATTTTACATTGACAGGTTACAGGCCAATTCCTACCTGACCTGCACTCTCCTGTCCCACAGCACATAGCTTTTATCAGTTTCAAAATGGGTGCAGCACAATCTGATTAGTTAGAAATAATGTCCCTCAAGGTACTGACAATAAAGGTGAGGGCAGGTGGTTACCATCAAAGCCCTCCACTCAGAGCCCGCTGCTGGGATACTGGAATGTAGAAGTGAGTGTCCACCAGGAGCCTGTAGATTTTTTATTTCAATATGAACAGAATATTCACTACAGAAGAAATTCACATGGCTAACAAACATGAAAAATTTTTCCAGGTCACTGATTGCCAGAGAAATGCAAATAAAGACAACACTGAGATACCACCTGACACCTGTTAGAATGGCATACATCAAAAAGGACAGCAGCAACAAATGCTGGAGAGATTGTGGGGACAAAGGATCCCTCCTACACTGCTGGTGGGAATGTAAATTTGTCCAACCTCTGTGGAGAGAAGTCTGGAGACCCTCACAAGTCTAGAAATAGACCTCCCATATGACTCAGTAATTTCTCTCCTAAGGATATATCCTAAGGACTTCATAGCACCCATCCAATGTGTACACCTATGTTCATAGAGGCACAATTCTTTAATTTTTCTTTTTTTTCCTCTTTTTATTTACTTATTCTCTTTTGTTGCCCTTTTTTATTTTTGTAGTTATTATTTTTGTTGATGTAGTCTTTGTTGAATAGGACAGAGAGAAATCGAGTGAGAAGGGGAAGACAGAGAGTGGGAGAGAAAGACACCTGCAGACTTGCTTCACTGCTTATGAAATGACTCCCCTGCAGGTGGGGAGCCAGGGGCTTCAACCAGTACCCTTCTGCAGGTCTTTGCACTTTGCACCATGTGCACTTAACCGCTGCGCTACCGCCCTACTCCCAAGCAGCACAACTCTTAATAGCTAAAACCTGGAAGCAAACCAGGTGTCCAGAAACATGAATGACTGAGAAAGCTATAATATATTTACACAATGGAATACTACATAGCTATTAAGAGCAATGGACCCACCTTATCTGACCCATCTTGGATAGAACTAGAAGGAATTATGTTAAGTGAGATAAGTCAGAAAGACAAAGAGGAGTGTAGTATGATCCAACTCATAAACAGAAGTTGAGAAAGGAAAACTCAAAGCAGAATCTGACTGAGTTTGGAGTAGGGCACCAAAGTAAAAAATCTCTCTGAGGAAGATGAGGGTTTTTGTTCAGATTCATTGGTGGGCGGGGTGGGGGGCACACACCTTTGGTACTGGGAATAGTGTTAATATAAAGCCCTATTAACTTATAGTCTCATAAATCATTATTTAATTAATATGAGAATAAAAATGGATCAAATGTCTCAAAAATTTTGAAGGTCATAAAATTTCTAAGTCCTGTAGGCTAACCTTTATAGAAATTAATGGCAGCTGCTTGTGCCAGGCTCCTTTTAGCTGCTCAAAAACCCTAAACCTAACTCCCTCTTCCTCCTATTGTTTGTAAAAGCTCTGGCAAATTAAAATTCAGCTTCTGGTATTTGTAAAAGTCCTGAAAATTGTTGACCTCTATGACCTCTGCCCAACTCTTAATCCTTATATGCATAATCTCTCTCTCTCTCTCTCTCTCTCTAGTCAACCTTTCTATTTGTATAAAAGAGAGATCTTACTGAACATGAGGTCCAGAAACTTTCCGGCATTAGTAGATTCTGGATCTGGCACACCAGAAATAAAAACTCTATTTTCCAGTAACCCCAAGGTGTTATGGCTTTTGTTTAGATTCCCACATTTACAGTGGTGTGGTATAGACCTTATGAAAGAATTCACAAAAACCAGACTGTGGACAGAGTAAAGCATTGTTTTTGTTGTTGTTATTGTTGCTGTTTGTTTTTTAATACATTGACAAGAGAGGTACAATAGAGAGAAGACTGGGAGAAGTAAGCAAAAATAGCAGAGAAACTCTGAGCTTATATGGAAAATCAAATAGCTGGTCTACATTATATTTGTCAAATTCTTTCATCTCTGTTCTTTACTTCTGTTTTATTTTACCAGACATTTGTCTCATGATCTGAGATACATTTCTTGGACCCAAAGACATTTGTCATTGATATTCTGCTTGGTTAGACATACATTATAAAGACAGGACATGAGAATGAAAGACATACATTGTAAAAACAGTACAGAAAAACAGGACATACTGGAAAATGTATAGTATCATAAATGCAAGACAAGAGGATATAAAAACAGGCTGTGTGGGGAGGTGTGAGCTAAGGCTTTACATGTTGTACCAGAGTGCCTTCTTGGAAATTACTAGTTAAATTTAACCTTCCACACTAGGGTCAACAGAAATTTGCAAGGCAGATTCAACAAGGCTAATGTTTTCAGGAAATGGAGACAATATGATGGCAGGTATAGATCTCCTAGTTGACATTTTCATAGATCGGGTCTGACATTGCCTGATCTATTTAGCATGCATGCTTGACTGTGAATGATGACCTGGGCCATACCTGCAGAACAGTGGAACAGTGCTGCAGGCATTTTCTTTTTCTTTGTCTCTTCCTCTTTATCTTTCTCTCTCTCATATTCCTTATTTAAGAAAAAAAGGGGGGGGATGGGTGGAGACCCCCAAGCAACAAGTCTGAGCAATAACCTCCGTGGAAGGAAAAAACAAACAAACATAAACATAGATAATTTTACTCATTATCATTCGTTAGATGCAGGTGTAGGAGTGATTGCTTGCAGTTACTCTTAACTTATTGTTTGCTCAATACATCCATGACTTCCACAGAAATGAAGCTGTGTACTCTAATGTACTGGGGTCTAAGTTCAAAACAAATCCTGAAACTGACAAGATACACAGTTCATGTGAGTTATTTTGTTTATCCTTATTTTTTTTTTAGTCTCATATTGCTTTGAGGTTGAAGGGGTCAATACAAAAACTCAAAGTGCAAAACATGTACCCCATTCCTGGCCTATTATGTATTAATTCTTCCCTTCTCTTTTCTTCTTTTCCCTACTCCCTTCCCCTCCCCTCCCCTCCCCTTCTCTCTCTGTCTGAAAAAGTCAGCCCAAAGCAGTGAAGCCTGGAGATGGTAGATAAATAAATAAATAAATAAATGTTATCCAGATCATATCAGTTCCAAACTGTAATCCCTTCATAATTTCCAAGTGTTTCAGAGTGATATCAGATAACATTAACCTATTTGCAAAATCTTAATTGACTGATGTTTACTTCTCATATTTTCCGATTCACTCATAGAATTTTAAGGGAAAAAAGTTGATGTCATTCTAGCATATCTTTATTTCCTCAAATGTGATATCTTTGTCAACTTTTGAACTTCCATGTGTGATCTTTTCTATATCTGAAATATTTTAACTATATAGACAGTTACAAATGCTATGCTTTTTTAATAGATAACATGCTAGTATATTTAATCGTACTGTTTATTTCTTCTTTAAAATTTAAAGAATAATTAAAATTATATAAAAATTAGGCATCATCAAATTCTCTGATAACTGGAGAGTTATAAAAGAAAGGATAATTTTTATGTTGTTCTTACCACTAATTCCTGGTGGAGCACTTTGCAGGTAATTAACCTAAAAATCCATGCTTCTTGACTAAATTAATATATGAATAAATACTTAAATTTTGGAGTATTACTCAACCTTTATTTATTTAATTTTTTTTAAATTTTTTATTTAAGAAAGGATTAGTGAACAAAAACATAAGGTAGGAGGGGTACAACTCCACACAATTCCCACCACCCAATCTCCATAACCCACCCCCTCCCATGATAGCTTTCCCATTCTCTAGCCCTCTGGGAGCATGGACCCAGGGTCCTTGAGGGTTGCAGAAGGTAGAAGGTCTGGCCTCTGCAATTGCTTCCCCGCTGAGCATGGGTGTTGACTGGTCGGTCCATACTCCCAGTCTGCCTCTCTCTTTCCCTAGTAAGGTGTGTCTCTGGGAAAGCAGAGCTCCAGGACACATTGGTGGGGTCTTCAATCCAGGGAAGCCTAGCCAGAGTCCTGGTGGCATCTGGAACCTGGTGATTGAAAAGAGAGTTAACATATGAAGCCAAACAATTTGTTGAGAAATCATGGATCCCAAGCTTGGAATAGTGGAGAGGAAGTGTTAGGGAGGTACTCACTGCAAACTCTAGTGTACTTCTGCTTTCAGGTATATATTTTGCAGTAGTTTATGGATACGTGTGAACATAAGCTCTCTCTCACAGAAACTGGTGTATATCTAGGTTATGGGACTTTGTTAGAAAGTGAACTACCTGAGATGAAATTAGAGTGTACTATAAAAGGAAAGGTCTCACCCGAGTAATGAAGCTCAAGGGTTGTCATTCCACACGTGAAGTCTCTGGATACAGTCTGAGGTGAAGCATGTTGAGGTGGCAATCATTGCTTTGGTTAGGTTGTGATCGGCAGATGCAATATTATTTGGTTTGGATTGGGAGATGCATACGGGAAAGTGGGCCCTATCCAAGGGTTCCAGGACTGGGGGAAGTAGGGGCTCTATAGTGAAGATGTGAGGTTCCTGCTGTCTTAGGGTTCAAAAAGACAATCTATAGTTAATATTATCATCACATTATTTGTTAATTGGGTTAACTTTGAAAAGTCCCTTTGTTATGGTTTGCTGTACAGTACCCAGTATCTTGTATATAGCTGTGCTATTGGATGCTTCTAATCTTCTTGGTCTAGGCTTTTGAGAGAGTCCGCATATCAAATACGTAGCCTATCTATTAAAAAGATTCAGTTTGTCTTTTGAGAAACTTTGAGACATACAATTGATTTCCCCTTCTCATATTAATTAACTACTGATTTATATGTCTACATTTTGCTAGGAGTGTACATAAACACCATTCCCACCACCAAAGGACTGTGACCCATCCCTCCCGCCCACTCCCACCCCCCACTGGCCAAGGAAGCTACATGTCTACCCCTCACCACTGGGTTTTTACTTTGGTGCCCTACTTACAATTTGATCAGCTCCTATTTTAGTTTCCCTTTCAGATCTTCTAAGTCAGCTTCTGTTGATGAGTGGGATCATCCCATACTCATCTTTATCTTTCTGACTTAGTTCACTTAACATAATTCCTTCTAGCTCTGTCCAAGATGGGTCAGAGAAGGTGGGTTCATTGTTCTTGACAGCTGCATAGTATTCCATTTTGTATATATACCACAGCTTTCTCAGCCACTCATCTGTTGTTGGGCACCTGGGTTGCTTCCAGGTTTTAGCTATTATGAATTGTGCTGCTATAAACATAGGAGTACACACCTCTTTTTGGTTGGGTGTTATGGAGTCCTTGGGGTATAACCGCAGGAGAGGAATTACTGGGTCATATGGAAGGTCCAAGTCTAGCCTTCTGAGAGTTTTCCAGACTGCTCTCCACAGATGCTGTACCAATTTACATTCCCACCAGCAATGTAAAAGGGTTCCTCTGTCCCCACATCCTCTCCAGCATTTGTTGCTGCTGTCCTTTTTGATGTATGCCATTCTTACAGGAGTGAGGTGGTATCTTAGTGTTGTCTTAATTTGCATTTCTCTGACAATCAGTGACCTAGAGCAGTTTTTCGTAGGTTTGTTAGCCTTCTGGATCTCCTCTGTGGTGAATGTTTTGTTCATTTCCTCTGCCCATTTTTGGATGGGGTCATTTGCTTTTTTGGTGCTAAGTTTGCTGAGCTCTTTATATATTTTGGTGATTAGTTTCTTCTCTGATGTCTGGCATGTGAAGATCTTCTCCCATTCTGTGAGGGGTCACTCTGTTTGTTTAATAGTTTCTTTGGATGTGCAGAAGCTTTTCAATTTGATGTAGTCCCATTGGTTTGTTTCTGCTTTAGTCTTCCTTGCAATTGGGTTTGATTCATCAAAGATGTCCTTGAGGTGTATGTGGGAAAGTATTTTACCAATGGTTTCCTCTAAGTATTTGATTGTTTCAGGTCTGACATCTAGGTCTTTGATCCATTTGGAGTTGATTTTTGTTTCTGGCGAGATAAAGTGGTTCAATTTCATTCTTCTGCATGTTTCAACCCAGTATTCCCAGCACCATTTATTGAAGAGAGCCTCCTTTTTCCATTTAATCCTTTGGGCCCCCTTATCAAAGATTAGATGCCCATAGGTGTTGGGATTTACTTCTGGGCTTTCAATTCTATTCCACTGGTCTGTGTGCCTATTTTTGTTCCAGTACCATGCTTTTTTGATGATGATAGCTTTATAATATAGTTTACGGTCTGAGAGTGTGATGCCTCCATTTCTGTTTCTTTTCCATAAGATGGTTTTGGCAATTCTAGGTGTTTTCAGGTTCCAGATAAATGATTGTAGTGTTTGTTCTATTCTCTTAAAGAAGCTTGGTGGAACTTTGATGAGTATTGCATTAAATTTGTATATGGCTCTGGGGAGAATATTCATTTTGATGATATTTATTCTTCCAATCCATGAGCATGGGATATCTTTCCATTTCTTGGTATCAGTTTCTATCTCCTTGAGTAGCGACTCATAGTTTTCAGAATACAAGTCTTTCACTTCTTTGGTCAACTTTATTCCTAGGTATTTGATTGATTTTGCTGAAACAGTAAATGGGAGTGATTTCTGGATGTCTTCTTCTTCAGATTTAGTGTTTGCATAAAGAAATGCCACTGATTTTTGTACATTGATTTTGTAGCCTGATACCTTGCTATATTGCCTAATAACTTCCAGTAATTTTCTACTGGATTCTTTAGGTCTTTCTATGTATACTATCATATCATCTGCAAATAGTGAGAGCTTGACTTCTTCCCTTCCAATCTGTATTCTTTGATTTCTTTCTCTTGCCTGATTGCTATGGCAAGAACTTCCAATACTATGTTGAAGAGTAACGGTGACAGTGGAAAGCCCTGTCTAGTCCCTGATCTGAGGGGGAATGCTTTCAGCTTCTGTCCATTGAGTATGGTGTTGGCTGTAGGTTTGCTATATATAGACTCCACTCTCTTGAGGAATTTCCCATCTATTCCCATTTTTTGTAGAGTTTTGAGCATGAATGGGTGATGGATTTTGTCAAAGGCTTTCTCTGCATCTATTGAGATAATCATGTAGTTTTTGGCTTTGCTTTTATTGATGTGGTGAATGACATTGATTGACTTACGGATGTTGAACCAGCCTTGCATTCCTGGGATGAATCCCACTTGGTCATGATGAACAATCTTTTTGATGTGTTGCTGTATCCGGTTGGCCAAGATCTTGTTTAATATTTTGGCATCTATGTTCATCAGAGATATTGGTCTGTAGTTTTCCTTTTTTGTTCTGTCCCTATCAGCTTTTGGTATCAGGCTGATGTTGGCTTCATAAAAGGTGGAAGGGAGTATTCCTGTTTCTTCAATCTTATGGAATAGCTTAAGAAGTATGGGTATTAACTGTTTCCTGAAAGTTTTGTAGAATTCGTTTGTGAAGCCATCTGGTCCTGGACTTTTGTTGTTGGGGAGATTCTCAATAACGGTTTCAATTTCTTTGTCTGTGATTGGTGCATTTAGATTTTGTAGTTCTTCTTGGTTCATTTTTGGAAGTGCATAGGTTTCTAGGAGTTGTTCCATTTCTTCCAGATTTTCTAGCTTGGTGGCATATAGTTCTTTAAAGAAGTTTCACAGGATTCTCTGGATTTCTGTGGTTTCAGTTGTGATCTCTCCTCATTGTTTACAATTCTATTAACTTGAGTCTTCTCTCTTTTTTGTTTAGTGAGTCTGGCTAGGGGTTTGTCAATTTTGTTTAATCTTTCAAAGAACCAACATTTGGCTTCATTGATCTTTTGTATGGTTCTTTTATTTTCGATGTTGTTTATTTCTGCTCGAACTTTAGTGATTTCTGTCCTTCTGGTTGCTTTAGGGTTCCTTTGTTCCTCTTCCTCTAAGTCCTTGAGGTGTGTAGTAAGGTCGTTCATTTTGGCTTCTTCTTGGTGTTTAATATGTGATTGTATGGCTAAAAGTTTCCCTCTCAGTACTGCGTTAGCTGTGTCCCAAATATTTTGATAGGTTGTGTCTTCATTTTCATTAGTTTCCAGGAACATTTGAATTTCCTGTTTGAGTGAGTCTCTGACCCAGTGGTTCTTAAGGAGCATGTTGTTTAGTTTCCAAATTCTATGTCTTTTAATAATTTTCCGTTTGTTGTTAAATGTTAGTTTTACTCCACTGTGGTCTGAGAAGATACTTGGGATGATTTCAATGCTCTTGAATTTATTGATGCTGTCTTTGTGGCCTAACATGTGGTCTATCCTTGCGTATGTGTTATGTGGATTTGAAAAGAAGGTGTATTCCAGGTTTTGGGGGTGGAGGAGTCTGAAAATGTCCAAGAGGTCTAGTCTGTCAATCTCTTCATTCAATTCTCTTGTATCTTTATTGGTTCTCTGCTTTGTTGATCTGTCTAAGTGTGAGAGTGGGGTATTGAAGTCTCCCACTATGATTGTATTACTACTGATGTATTTTTGAAATTCTTTCAGTAGATGCTTAATGTATTTAGATGGTCCCTCGTTGGGTGCATAGATGTTAATAATTCTTAAGTCTTCTTGGCTGGTTGATCCTCTAATCATTATGTAATGTCCTTGCCTATCTTTTATTACTTTATTTAATTTAAAATCTATCGTGTCTGAGATGAGAATGGCTGTTCCTGCCCTTTTTTCTGGTCCGTTAGACTGTATGATAGTTTTCCATCCTTTCACTTTAAGTATGTTTTTATCTTGTTGTGACAGATGGGATTCTTGCAAGCAGCATATGGTTGGGTTATGTTTTCTGATCCATCCCCCCACCCTGTGCCTTTTGATGGGTGACTTTAAGCCATTGACATTTATTGATATTATGGATTTAATGTATTGTAGTGCCATTGTTCTAAAAAAACAATTTGTTTACTCTGATATATTGCAAGTATTATAGTGATGTTCTTGTTTATAAGAGGTCTTTTAGTACCTCTTTCAGGGCCGGCTTGGTGATGGTTGCCTCCTTTAACTGTTGTTTGTCTAAGAACGTTTTGATCCCTCCATCTAGCTTGAATGAAAGTCTAGCAGGATATATTATCCTTGGTTGAAACCCTTTTTCATTCAGGGCTCGATAGATATCTTGCCACTCCCTTCTGGCTTTTAGAGTTTGAGTGGAGAAATCTGCAGATAATCTTATGGGTTTTCCCTTGTATGTGACTTTTTGTTTCTCTCTTGCAGCCTTTAGGA
The DNA here is from genome assembly GCF_950295315.1 of Erinaceus europaeus. NCBI lineage: Eukaryota > Metazoa > Chordata > Mammalia > Eulipotyphla > Erinaceidae > Erinaceus > Erinaceus europaeus. Next base: position 29,883,319 of record NC_080166.1, read on the forward strand.
TCCTTTCTTTATCCTTACTTCTTCTCATTGTGACTATGATGTGTCTTGGTGTCTTCAGGTCTGGGTTGATTCTGTTTGGTACTCTCTGGGCCTCTTGAATCTTGATATCCTTTCTGTTATTCAGGTCTGGGAAGTTTTCTTGTATTATTTCCTCTAGAATGTTTGCTTCCCCTTCCTCTCTTTCTTCCTCTGGCTGGCCAATTATACGAATGTTACTTCTTTTGAGATCATCCCATATGTCTCTGTTGTTGTTTTCAGTGTCTCTCAATCTCTTTTTAAGCTCTTTCACCTCTTTCTTAGTTTTCTCTAACTCATCCTCTGTCTGACTAATTCTGTTTTCTGCTTCTGTTAGTCTGCTTTCCCTTGCCTCCACTTCTTTCTTCATTACAGCTATTTCAACTTTCAGTTCTCTAATTGCCTGAAGATAATCAGTATTTTCCTTGGGGGTCTCAAATCTTGTTTCCCTAATACTGCCATTCCTTTCCTCCAATGTTGTTTTCATTTCTGTGATTAATAAGTTTATTATTGCTTGCATACTTTTCTTATCTATGGTTACTTCTGACTGATTTGTGGTTTCTTCTGGGCTCTTGTCTTCATTCATTGGGGTAGCAGTTTTATTTGTTTTTAATCTACCCATTTTTTTTATTTATGTGTTTCTCTCTTTTTTTTTTATGCTCTGTTTTTCCTCAGTTGTTGTGTCTTGAGTACAAGTAACACTGTTCTAAATACCTTTATGACAATTGCACTCACCAACCTCCGGAATTACAGTAGCAACTGAAGTAAGTATTGAAGTAGTTTAATCGTTACCAGTTATCCAAACAATTTCTCCAGTCCATGAAAAAATAGTAACCAAATCCCAGTGAAGAAAGAGAAAAGAAAGAGAGGATAGCAAGAATAGACAGTTATGCAAATCTACTATCCTGTGTGTATTCTAGGGGTAACAAGAGGGGAAAGGGAATTGAGCAGAGATACACACATAGAGAGTCCACTCTGAATCAGATTTCTTCCCCAAAGTAATTCACAAATTCAGAAAGGCAAAGAGGAAAGAAGTGTATGACAAGATAAAAAAAAAAAGAGATAGAGAGAGATAAAAGGGAGAAGATAAGAAGAGTTGTAATTAAAGAGCAATGCAAGGAACTTCCCAATGTGTATCAGCGAATTAAATAAAAAAAACACACCTGTTTGGTGGTATGGGGTATCCTGCTAGGAGCTGGTCCCAGGGACTGATTATGGGGGGGGGGGGGGCGGCGGGAAGGATGTATGCTTGAAAATTAAAAGGAAGAAAAAAGAATTTTTTCCCCTACTCTAATTCTTAACCCAAATTAAGTTATAGTCACCTCCTTGGTGTCACCGCTATGGCCCCTTATTGGCTGCCTGCTAAAGGCAGAAAATCCTATTGTTTACACGAGATGTGTCCGGAGCTCAACGGCTAGCCGCTTCTCAGTCCGCCATCTTCCGGGAAACCCCCCCCCCCCCCAGACGTTTTTGAAGGATTTCTCGAAACTGAAAACTAGCTCCAAGTCCTTTGATCCAATGAGAGCTATACTCAAGAAGTCTTTGGATCTGCCCTCAGGGTCGCGGTGGACCCTGGAGACTCTCAAGAGAAAGCCCCCGAGCTAAAGCTCTCTCCGGGTCCTCTGCCCGCCGCGCTCTGCAACCGGCGGAGGAGCCGCCTTCCTGGGCGGAGGACAATGCCCGGCGCACTCGCCTTGCCCGGCGCCGCCTGGGTAGTCTGGAGCCCCGCTAGTCCGTGTCACCTTTACTCTAATTCTTAACCCAAATTAAATTATAATCACCTCTTTGATGTCACTCCTTATTGACTGGCCTGCTAAAGGCAGAAAATCCTACCGTTGCTGACGATGCGATCAGACCACTCGCTATTAGCAGCTTCTCAGTCCGCCATCTTCCTCCTCTCTCTCAACCTTTATTTTTTAATATATGATGCTTATGCTATAAAAATTAGAAATTGTAGCTGCATGGTTGCACACCCAGTTGAGTGCACAAGTTATCATGCACAAGACCAAAGTTCCCATGTGATCGTGGGAATTGGACCTGGGTCTAAGAACATAGTGAGATGTGCATTCTACTCTATGAGCTATCTTTAAAGTCCTTAATTTACAGTTTTTAAAGAACATACACTGTTCTGAAAACCTTCCATCTTTTAAATAGCTATGTTTAAGGGCAACTCTCTAGCTCAATTATTTTGCTTTTTTTTTTTTTACCATTTTTATTTGTTGTTAACAGTGTGTTACAAGGTTATAAGTGTTCACAGTATAATTCCACATTGCACCAACCATTAAAGATCTGTGTCTCCACCCTCCCAAAGATAGTCACCATAATTCTCAAAGTCTTAGAGACAGTTTTTATTTATTTATTTATTTATTTATTTATTTATTTATTTGCCTTCAGGGTCATTGCTGGGGCTTGGTGCCTGCACCATGAATCCACTGTTTCTGGAGACTTTTTTCCCCCTTTTTGTGGCCCTTGTTTTATTGTTGTTGTAGTTATTATTATTGTTATTATTGATGGTGTTGTTGTTGGATAGGACAGAGAGAAATGGAGACAGGAGAGGAAAACAGAGAGGGAGAGAGAAAGACACCAGCAGACTTGCTTCATCGCCTGTGAAGCGACTTCCCTGCATGTGGGGAGCCAGGGGCTCAGACCGGGATCCTTACTCTGATTCTTGAGTTGATCTATGCAACTGGTCCTTGAGCTCCGTGCCATATGCGCTTAGCCCGCTGTGCTACTGCAAGACCCCCGACAGTCTGTATTATTTTATCCCTCTGATGTTCCTATGTTTTAGTACTATACATCCCACATATCTTTACTGACCTGGCTAAGCATGATCATCTCCATTTCAAACTCACTTAATTTATTCTCAAATTTTTCAACAGAATTTGCTCTAATCAAAATATTTCCCTATTAGCTCACCAGACATTAATTTATTATTCTTGGTTTAGTATCATCTATAATAATCACATATGATCATGTTGTGGAAATGTGTTAGATAACATGTTTTCTCTGCTACACAGAAAAGTGAAGTGGGCATGACCTTAGTTCCTGTCTATAACTAATTGCTTGATATACAGTTGTAAATGCAGTGGATTCTCAATAACTATTTGGTACTTACAAATAACTAGGAGATAAACCTCTTAAAAATTAACACACTCAGGTTTGTTCATCTTTCAAAAACAATTTACATCTTTTAATGTTTACAAAAGAATTTCTAAATACACAATTGTGGGGGTCAGTTGGTGGTGTACCAAATTAAGTATGCACATTACCATGCCTGAGGACCCAGGTTTGAGGCCCCCAGTCCCCATCTTAAGGGGTTAAGTTTCAGGAGCAGTACCTTCCCCCACACAATTTCTATCTATCCTATAAATTAAAAAAAAAAAAACAGTAAAAATAAATAAAAAACATATGCCAGTAGCAGTGGACCCATTGTATGGGACCAGCCCCAGTGATATTTCTCACTGCAAAAAAAAAAAAAGAGTCATGAAGAAAGGTAATTGGAGTGGTCCAGGAGGTGGATCAGCGAATAAAGCTTCAGATTCTCAAGCATGAGGCCCTGAGTTCAATCCCCAGCAGCACATGTACCAGAGTTATGTCTGGCTCTTTCTCTCTCCTCCTATGTTTCTTATTAGTAAATAAATAAAATCTTTTTTTAAAAAAAAATTAATTGTAATTAAAAAAAAAAAGACAAATGCTGTCAAGCCTAATGGTTATACAAATAAAACTATCATGCCTGAGGCACCAAAGTACCAGGTTCAATCCCCTGTACCTGCACCACCATAAACCACAGATGAGTTGTTCTGTGGTGAAAAAAAAAAAATTAAAGGGAGTCGGGCTGTAGCGCAGCGGGTTAAGTGCAGGTGGTGCAAAGCACAAGGACCGGCATAAGGATCCCGGTTTGAACCACGGCTCCCCACCTGCAGGGGAGTCGCTTCACAGGCGGTGAAGCAGGTCTGCAGGTGTCTATCTTTCTCTCCTCCTCTCTTTCTTCCCCTCCTCTCTCCATTTCTCTCTGTCCTATCCAACAACGACAACAACAATAATAACTATCACAATAAGACAACAAGGGCAACAAAAGGGAATAAATAAATAAAATAAAAATTAAAAAAAAATTAAAACCAAAAAAAAAACAATAATAAAATTAAAAAATCAAATGCTAGAGATGGTAGAATAGCTCAACTGCATAGTGTTCGGCTTTACCTTGTGTATAACCCAGGTTCAAGTCAGGCCTCTACTGGATTGGAAAACTCTGGTACTTTGTTCTCTTTCACTCCCTGTTTTTTGCCTCTTTGTCTCTGTCTGAACAAGTCATCCTGGTCTGGCGAGAGACACTATGATGACAAAAGATAAATAAAAGAAAACACCTAGTTTAGTTATATTTTTATTTTGTGAATAGTTTAATACCATACCAGACATCTCTCTCTCTGTCTCTTTCTCTCTCTCTCACAAGAGAAATAATGGTCTCAGGGAGCAGCAGACAAAGGAGAATTGTACACTCATAAATTTGAATAAACAAAATGGAAGATATTGAGAATATAATTTTGTTATAGTAATATTGCCATATTGTTAGGACTTTTCAGTGTACCGATCATTTTAGCACTGTTTTTATTTAAATACTATACTTGAAGGTAAAAATAGAAAAATTCTGAACATAGTAAATTGGATCATCTTTATTTTAATTTTTTATTTTAATTTATTTATGAGAAAGAAATACTGACAAAAGCATAGGATAAGAGGAGTACAACTCCACACAATTCCCACTACCAGAACTCCATATCCCATCCCTCTCCTTGATAGCTTTCCTATTCTTTATCCCTCTGGGGATATGGACCCAAGGTCATTGTGGTATGCAGAAGGTGGAAGGTCTGGTTTCTGTAATTGCTTCCCAGCTGAACATGGGTGTTGACAGACAAGTCGATCCATACTTCCTCACTGACTCTCTCTTTCCCTAGTGGGGCAGGGTTCTGGGGATTGGAGCTCCAAGGCACATTGGTGGGGTCATCTGTCCAGGGAAGTCTGGTTGGCATCAAGCTAGCATCTGGAACCTGGTGGCTGAAAAGAGAGTTAACATATAAAGCCAAACAAGTTGTTGAATAAAAGTTAACATATAAAGCCAAACAAGTTGTTGACTAATCATGAATCTAAAGTCTGGAGTAGTGCAGATGAAGAGTTGGGAGGGAGTCTCCATTTTGTAGATAGCTAGTAGGCATATTTTAGTTATATTCCAAAGAGCCTGTGGCTATACTAGTTTTTGTGGGGTTTTTTTTTTTCCCTGAAATCTGATCTGCAGGTGGATCCAAGTCATTTTCTGGGAAGATGATGTCATGGATGAAAAAAGAACCAGAAAGCTGGATCAAGGAAGAGAGTAGCTCCCAAATATGAGAAAGGTGTATAAATAATGTTACCTGTAAACCCCATTGATTTGATGTGATCTGGAGCCCATATTCAGCATAGGAGCACTCGGAGTAGGGCACCAAAGTAAAAACCCTGGGGTGAGGGTGTGTGGGTGGATGTTCAGTTTCATGCAGGTGTGTATGGGGGGGAGAGATAGGATGGGATGGGACACGGTCTTTTGTTGGTGGGAATGGTGTTTATGTACACCCCTATTAATCTGTAGTCATATAAATCACTATTTAATTAATATGAGAGGGGAAACATTGATTGAATGTCTCAAACTTCTTAATGCACAGGCCATAGGCTGAGTCTTCCATATGTTGACTCTCTTAAACCTTAGACCAGGGAGAACAGAAGCAACTGGTGGCACAGCTATATACAAATAGTGTCAAAGGATATAAATTATGGTGATGTTGTATATGACACAGCAAATCCTAACAAAACGAATTTTCAAAGTTAACCCAATTGTCAAATAATGTGATTATAGCAATAACTATCTGTTGCCTTCTTAAACCCTAAGACAGCAGTAACCTCCTACTTCCTCTGTAGAGCCTATATTTCCCCAGTCTTGGAACCTTTAGAGTGGAGCTCACTTTCCTGCAAGTTTCTCTCAACTCATACCAAAGGATATTTCATTTGCTGATACCAACCTAATCAATGCAACAAGTACCACCTCAGCATGCTTCACTTCAGAGTGAGTCCAGAGACTTCAGGCAGGGAATGTCAACCTTTCAGCCTCATTACTGAGGGGAGACCTTTCCTTTCATAGGACTCTCTAATTCCATTCCAAGAGGCTCACTTCATAACAAAGTCCCAAAACCTAGATATGGACCGGGTCCCATGAGAGAGGGTATATGTTCACATGTATCCATAAATTAGGGCAAAATATATACCTGAAAGCAAAAGTACACATAGTCTGCAGTGAGTCAGGATGAAGTTCATAATGCAATAGTGTCTACTTAGACTTAGATACCCTCCTCACCTATTTCCTATTATACTTCCCTCACCCACTCCCAAGCTATCCTTATCAAAGCAAGGACTACAAAAGCTGAAGAAGGGAAAGAGACTGGCAGTAATGATGACTCTTTAGTCACTATCAGGCCACCCCAACATCTGGAGCCCTATTTGGGGAGTCCTGCGATTCCTCAAGAGACATGATGGGCCTAGAACTTAAATAAACCCCTCTCTCCATTGTTACAGGTCATCTCTATCAGGAACAACACAATAGACCCCTTTGTGGGTCCCCATAGGACCTTTCCCTCAATTTGGATCCACAACAGTATAGAATGTTCCATCCTCTGAAGGGAGGATGGACAACATACTCTATGCTACCCCTAAGGAAAATGGGTCCTGATATTGGGGCAGCTTGGAAATTCCTACTCATGACCACAGAATGTGAGCTCAGATCTACAGGGATGCAGAGGTCACATAGGCTCCTAAGCTGAATATGGGCCAAGATCACATCAAATCGATGGTGTCATCTTTTTAATATAGTAAGTATATAAATTGAGTTTATTTTCCGTTGTTTGTATGAACAGTAATTTAATAAAATAAATAACATTTATTTATTTATTTTAATGAGAGAAATACAAAGAGGAAGGCAGAAAGAGAGACTCCTTTGTCCAAATGAACTTTATCTTCTTTCTATCAGTCATTCCATAACAATTGCAACAAAGCCAAGATGCAAGTTTTTGCCCAGTTGACCTTGTATCTTGAAGGCCTGGGGATGAATTTGGTATCAAGCTCATTCTTTCTTGGTCTAATGTATTTTCTTACAGATGGAAAAACAAATTATTTGTTACCAATATGCTCCTAGCTGGACATTTCTCTCAGTTTCTAAATATCATTCTCTGGTTCTATACTAAAAAAATTGTACACTGAACAAAAAACATTGCACCTAGTAAATCAAACATCCCCCCCAATTAAGACCATTGCAAAGGAGTAAATAAACATTACAGTATATAAAATAGTTTGAATTAAGTGTTTTACCAAAATATATTATGATTTTTATTTCTTGTCATCATAATTGTTTTATTTGGGAAAACACAATTTACAAAATAGTTATTGTATATAAGTACAGTTTATTTATCCATGTTAGGTGTCTATACACCACTTCACTACTAACTTAAGTCCTCCACTATGTAACTGGGTCTACAATGCCCTCTCACTCAAGAATTTTTTATTTGTGTGGGAGATAGAGAGGGATATATACAGAGAGGCAGAGAAAGCCAATGCACAGTTCAGCTCTGGCATCTGCAGTGTTTTGAATGAAATATGGACTTGCACTCCATCTGTGACCTAACACTGTGTCCCTTAAGAATTTTAAACACTGTGGTAAGAATAGAAAAGGAATTGGTACAGTTCAGCAAGAGGCTGGACAATATGAATAAAGCAGTTGCTTTTACATTCGCTGCTTATTGAAGCTAGATCCTATCCTTTCACAGACAATGTGAGGTAACTGTGCTATCATCTTCAGTAATTACATTTTTAAATGATGACTACAGGTTTCATTTCTGGGGTGTGAAAGATTTATATCTCAAAGGGGTCAGAGAAAGAATTTACAATTACAAGCTTTGTGAATAAAGACTCTCATAAAAGGAGGGTCAGAGCTCTCTAGTTAGGAATAAAAGTGTCTAAAGTATAGGAAAGCTCTATTGATGTTGCGTAGGTCAGTGTGGCCCCATCATCAATGATGGCAGGACTGTTTTGAACTCTCCTAGTTTTCTCTGAGTATTCCTGCCACCATGTGGAGACTGCACCTACTAGTTTATATATTAGATCAGTTTCACCTCAGTGGCCTTCTATGCAATGAGCCAGGAATACATGGGTGATATTCATCCTAATCATGGGCTCAATACAGGATTAAATAGTTTGGAAATTATACTAGGTCAAGGATTGATGAAATTCATTGTCAGCTATCTGTATAGGAAAAGAGGTGTGCAGTTTATTTCTGCATCATTTTATCCTAAAACCAAGTTGATGTTTGGGCTGTACCTTTTTTAAAGAATTACTTTATGGGGCTGGGTGGTGGCGCACCTGGTTGAGTTACATGTATTACAATGTGGAAGGACCCTGGTATGAGTCCCCACTCCCCACCTACAAGGGGAAAAGCTTTGAGAGTGGTGAAGCAGTGCTGCAGGTGTCTCTCTGTCTCTCTTCCCCTCTATCTCCCTCTTCCCTCTCCATTTCTGGCTGTATCTATCCACTAAATAAAGATAATAATAAAAGTTTTTAAAAAAATTTTAAAAGAAATATTTTGGGGAGTCTGGTGTTAGCGCAGTGGTTAAGCGCACATGGCGCAAAGCGCAAGGACCAACATAAGTATTCAGGTTTGAGCCCCTGGCTCCCCACCTGTAGGGGAGTCACTTCACAGGCAGTGAAGCAGGTCTGCAGGTGTCTATCTTTCTCTCCTCCTCTCTGTCTTCCCCTCCTCTCTCCATTTCTCTCTGTCCTATCCAACAATAATGACATCAGTAATAACTACAACAATAAAACAAGGACAACAAAAGGGAATAAATAAATAAATAAATATTAAAAATTTTAAAAAGAATTATTTTATTTTATTGAGATAGATTCATAGACTGGACACTGCTCAGTTTCGGCTTATAATGAGTGATGCTGGGGACTGAACCTGGGACCTCAGAGCCTCAGGCATGAAAATCTTACACATAACCATTATACTGTTTCCCCATGCTTGGGATGCATTTTTTTAAAGATAACAAAAGGATCCCCTCCTATACATATTACTTGTTCTTTATAAGTAAAGAAATAGGATAGTTTTGCAGTGTACATTTAATTGTAAGTGCAAAATTTTCTCAGTTATTTCTGTGTCTAAGTCTTTTTTAAATATAATCATGTTTTAAAATTATCTGTATTATTTGATGAAGACAGCCAGAAATTGAGAAGAAGGGGGGCATAGAAAAGACGAGAGACAGAGAGACACCTGCAGTGCTGCTTCACCACTTGTGAAGCTTTCCTCCTGCAGATGGGGACTGGGAACTTGAACCAGAGTCCTTGTGCATTGCAACATGTGCATGAATAATCAGGAGGGCCACCACCTAGTGTTGCTGAGGACTTATTCTGATGCAATCTCCGCCCCCAGGTTTTTCTATGCCCTGCTAAATCCTAGAGTGCCTTTCAACCAATCCTGGCCCTACACGTCACCCCTGGTTGTCGCCCAATAAAAAGCCCCCTCACCCCTCCTCTCGTTCTCTCTGGGCTCTCGGCTCTCCCTCTCTGAGGTCTCGCTCCCTGCTCTCCCCCGTGGTCGGCCATTGCCGGCTGGCTCCACGTGGTCTGAACCAAACCTCCCCCCCCATCCTATTATAAAGATTTGTGTACCCCTTTGCTCTGGACGTCCGCTCTCTTCTCCGCGGTGCAGCCCGACACCAGACCGCCGCAACAACAACCTAGCCCTGATGTACTCATTTTTGTATGCATATGCTTTTCTGAATGAGTATGAAATATTTCCTTTTGGAACTGACTGGTGGCACACCAGTAGGATGCATTTATTAAGCAGGACCCCACCAGCAGGGTAGGAAACTTTATGAGAGGTGAAGCAGTGTTTCAGCGTCTTCTTCTATCCCCCTCTTTTACCTCAGTTTCTCTGTGTTCTATCAAATTAAAAAAAAAAGTGCAAGGACTGGCATAAAGATCCTGGTTTGAGACCCTGGCTCCCCACTTGCAGGGGCGTCACATCACCAATGGTAAAGCAGGTCTGCAAGTGTCTATCTTCCTCTCCCCTTCTCTGTCTTCCCCTTCTCTCTTGATTTATCTCTGTCTTTTCCAACAATGACAGCAATGAAAACAATAATAATGAAAACACCAGCGATAAACAACAAGGGCAATGAAAAGGGAAAAAGTAGCTTCTAGGAGCAGTGGATTTGTAGTGCAGGCACTGAGCCCAAGCAATAACCCTGGAGGCAAAAAAAAAAAGAAGAAAGAAAGAAAGAAAGAAAGAAAGAAAGAAAGAAAGAAAGAAAGAAAGAAAGGCAAAGAGAAAGAAAGGCAAACATGGTTGCAGCAGCAGCAGATTTATTATGTAGTCAACTAGCTCCAGCTGTAATTCTGAGCACAAAAATTAAAAAATAAAAAAGAGTGAAACGTTCTATCTCAGGGGACCTGTTCTATATCTAGGTTTTGGGACTTTGTTAGGAAGTGACCCACCTGGAATGGAATTAGAGAATACTATGAAAGGAATGGTCTCACCCAAGTGATGAAGCTGAAGGGTTGTCATTCCACGCCTGAAGTCTCTGGACACAGTCTAAAGTGAAGCATGCTGGGGTGGCATTCCCTGCCTTGATTAGGTTGTGATACGCAGGTGCAATATTATTTGATATGAATTGAGTGAAGCATGCAGAAAAGTGTGCCCCACCCTAAGGTTCCAGGACTGGGGGAAATACAGGCTCTATAGTATAAATGTAAGGTTCCTGCTGTCTTGGGATTCAAGAAGACAATGGGTAGTTATTGTTATCATCACATTATTTGGTAATTGGGTTAACTTTGAAAAGTTCCTTTGTTAGGATTTGTTGTAAAATAACCAACATCTTGTGTATAGCTGTGCCACTGGTTGCTTCTGTTCTCCCTGGTCTAGGCTTTTGAAAGACTCAACATATCAAAGACTCAGCCTATGTATTAGAAAGACTCAGTCTGTGTTTTTAAAAGTTTGAGACAGAGTCGGGCAGTAGTGCAGCAGGTTAAGCGCAGGTGGCGCAAAGTTCAAGGACCAGAGTAAGGATCCCTGTTCGAGCCCCATTTCTCTCTGTCTTATCCAACAATGAAGACATCAATAACAACAATAATAATAATAATAAACAAGGGCAACAAAAGGAAATAAATAAATATTTTTTAAAATTTCAAGACATACAATCAATTTCCCCCTCTCATATTAATTAATTAGTGATTTATATGACTACACTTGACTAGGAGTGTACATAAACACCATTCCCACCACCAAAAGACCCTCCAACTCTTCATCTGCACTATTCCAGCCTTTAGGTCCATAGTTGTTCAACAGTTTGTTTGGCTTTGTTTGTTTACACTCTTTTCAGCCACCAGGTTCCAGACACCAGCATGATACCAACCAGACTTCCTTGGACAGACAACCCCACCAATGTGTCCTTGAGCTCTGCTTCCCCAGAGACCCACCCTACTAGGGAAAGCGAGAGGCAGACTGGGGTATGGACCTACCAGTCAACACCCATGTTCAGGGGGAAGCAATTACAGAAGCCAGTCCTTCCATCTTCTGCTACCCACAATGACCCTGGGTCCATACTCCCAGAGGGATAAAGAATGGGAAAACTATCAGGGGATGGGATGGGATATAGAGATCTGGTGATGGGAATTGTATGGAGTTGTGCCCCTCCTATTTTAAGGTTTTGTTAATGTCTCCTTTTTTAAACAAACAAATAAATAAATAAATAACAAAATGTCTAGTTTCACAATCTTGGCTTCTAGATTGTGTTGCTCTAACAGCAGCATCTCCTAACACTCTATGTAAGGCTAACACTTCCTTTGGATATCAGATCTCATCAAAATTATCACCAACCTACATTAATAGAGACTCCTTCTTTGATATTTATGATAACCTGTTCCTGGTTGTGGAGGAGGTGAAGTGATCGGGATTATATATTCATGAGAGTGTGTGAATGGGTTTACTTATTTTAAAGTGCACTGCATACAAAATGAAGGTGTATTCAGAATAGGTAATTTATACAACTTCTTTGTCATTTGTTTGTCAGAATATGCAGCTATTTGTCCAATGAGAATGTAATGAAAACATCATCTGTTTTAAAGTCAGAAGTTTCCAGTACGCACATGTGTGTATCTATGAGTATATTTTAAAATATATTTTGATGAGTATTATTAGGTGTAAAAGGAAACCGGGCCACTTGGAAGGGCTATTACTGTAATGATGCACTTTGAGCAGAAGGCTGCAGTAGTAGATCATACTAAAAGTCTCTAAAGATTGCATTTATCTCCATTGAATTAGCAACTAGTGAACAATTTAATAAGCCTGCTTACTTCAAATGTTGCTGATTTTGCATTTTTCTTTCTTCTTTATATCAGGGATTTTTTTTTTTTGAGACCATTATGCTCCAATATGAAAAGTAGTGATGACAATTGCTTAGGCATAGAACAAAGGCAAAATGCTTTCTGTAATTGCATTCTACCTCTATCAGCCATTTCTAAATCCTCCAACTCCATGATATAATTTGACAATATTTCACATATCATGAAATATAAATTATATAAAGATCAGTTCTTTAAAAGGCTAATGGAAAGGGTTGTAAGCTAGCATTTTACAGAGTTAGAAGTCATGCCTTATGTCAATATAATCTTTTTTTAATGACCTTCATACAGTTTATTTTTTAAATGACAGTTTTAGTAATAATTTTATATTTTAATTCTGACACTATAAGAATCATTGCATCTTATCTTATCTTCCACTAAAGTATTATAAAATGCACAATATTGTAATATAAATAAAATTTATAAGACACTCTTCTTGACATTAAAAACTATGTTTTTATTCCCTCAACAAACATATAACTCTTACGATTCCAGAAACCAGTGAGCTGCAGACATAAAACTCAAATATCTTTACCTAGCATCTTTCGGTAAGATATACACTGATCGGAGAGGTAATATGGCGACGGCCTGAGAAGTCGCTAACAGCGAGTGCTCTGATAGCATCGTCGGCAAAGGTAGGATTTTCTGCCTTTAGCAGGCCAGTCAATAAGGGGGGGGGGCACCAAAGAAGTTATTACAGTTTAATTTGGGTTAACAATTAGAGCAAAGGTGACACGGACTAGCGGGGCTCCAGAATTCCCAGGCGGCGCCAGGCAAGGCGAGTGCGCCGGGCATTGTCCTCCGCCCGCCCGGGAAGGCGGCTCCTCCGCCGGTTGCAGAGCGCGGCGGGCAGAGGACCCGGAGAGAGCACTTTAGCTCGGGGGCTGCCTCTTGGGAGTTGCCAGGGTCCACCGCGACCCTGAGGGTGGATCCAAAGACTTCTTGAGTATAGCTCTCATTGGATCAAAGGACTTGGAGCTAGTTTTCATTTTTGAGAAATCCTTTAAAAAAGTCTGGAGGGCGGGGTCTCCTGGAAAATGGCGCCCAGAGAAGCAGAAGCGGCTAGCCTTTGAGCTCCGGACACATCTCGTGTAAACAATAGGATTTTCTGCCTTTAGCAGGCCATCCAATAAGGGGCCATAACGGTCATACCAAGGATGTTTCTATAACTTAATTTGGGTTAAGAATTAGAGTAGGGGAAAAAATTCTTTTTTCTTCCTTTTAATTTTCAAGCATACATCCTTCCCGCCGCCCCCCCTCCCCCCATAAGCAGTGCCTGGGACCAGCTACTAGCAGGATACCCCATACCACCAAACAGGGTTTTTTTTTTTTTTTTCCTTTTTCCTTTTTTTTTTTTGTTAATTCACTGATACACATTTGGGAAGTTCCTCGCACTGCTCTTTAATTACAACTCTTCTTCCTATCTTCTCCCTTTTCTCTCTCTTATCTCTCTCATTCTCTCTCTTTTTTTTTCTTTTTTTTTTTTTTAATCTTGTCATACACTTCTTTCTTCTTTGCCTTTCTGAATTTGTGAATTACTTTGGGGAAGAAATCTGACCCAGAGTGGACTCTCTATGTGTGTATCTCTGCTCTAGTTCCCTTTACACTCTTGTTACCCTTAGAATATACACTGGATAGTAGATTTGCATAACTGTCTATTCTTGCTATCCTCTCTTCCTTTTCTCTTTCTTCACTGGGATTTGGTTACTATTTTTTCACGGACTGGAGAAATTGTTTGGCTAACTGGTAACGATTAAACTCCTTCAATACTTACTTCAGTTGCTACGGTTATTCCGGAGGTTGGTGAGTGCAATTGTCATAAAGGTATTTAGTACAGTGTTACTTGTGCTCAAAACACAACAACTGAGGAACAACAGAACATTAAAAAAAAAAAAAGAGAGAGAAACACATAAATTAAAAAAAAATGGGTAGATTAAAAACAAATAAAACTGCTACCCCAATGAATGAAGACAAGAGCCCAGAAGAAACCACAAATCAGTCAGAAGTAACCATAGATAAGAAAAGTATGCAAGCAATAATAAACTTATTAATCACAGAAATGAAAACAACATTGGAGGAAAGAAATGGCAGTATTAGGGAAACAACAGTTGAGACCCCCAAGGAAAATACTGATTATCTTGAGACAATTAGAGAACTGAAAGCTGAAATAGCTGTAATGAAGAAAGAAGCTGAGGCAAGGGAAAGCAGACTAACAGAAGCAGAAAACAGAATTAGTCAGACAGAGGATGAGTTAGAGAAAACTAAGAAAGAGGTGAAAGAGCTTAAAAAGAGATTGAGAGACACTGAAAACAACAACAGAGACATATGGGATGATCTCAAAAGAAGTAACATTCGTATAATTGGCCTGCCAGAGGAAGAAAGAGAGGAAGGGGAAGCAAACATCCTAGAGGAAATAATACAAGAAAATTTCCCAGACCTGAATAACAGAAAGGATATCAAGATTCAAGAGGCCCAGAGAGTACCAAACAGAATCAACCCAGACCTGAAAACACCAAGACACATCATAGTCACAATGAGAAGAAGTAAGGATAAAGAAAGGATCCTAAAGGCTGCAAGAGAGAAACAAAAAGTCACATACAGGGGAAAACCCATAAGACTTTCTGCAGATTTTTCAACTCAAACTCTAAAAGCCAGAAGGGAGTGGCAAGATATCTATCGAGCCCTGAATGAAAAAGGGTTTCAACCAAGGATTATATATCCTGCTAGACTTTCATTCAAGCTAGATGGAGGGATCAAAACCTTCTTAGACAAACAACAGTTAAAGGAGGCAACTATCACCAAGCCGGCCCTGAAAGAGGTATTAAAAGACCTCTTATAAACAAGAACATCACTATAATACTTGTAATATATCAGAGCAAACAAATTGTTTTTTAGAACAATGTCACTACAATACATTAAATCCATAATATCAATAAATGTCAATGGCTTAAACTCACCCATCAAAAGGCACAGGGTGGGGGGATGGATCAGAAAACATAACCCAACCATATGCTGCTTGCAAGAATCACATCTGTCACAACAAGATAAACACAGACTTAAAGTGAAAGGATGGAAAACTATCATACAGGCTAACGGTCCACAAAAAAGGGCAGGAACAGCCATTCTCATCTCAGACACGATAGATTTTAAATTAAATAAAGTAATAAAAGATAGGCAAGGACATTACATAATGATAAGAGGATCAATCAGCCAAGAAGACTTAACAATTATTAACATCTATGCACCCAACGAGGGACCATCTAAATACATTAAACACCTATTGAAAGAATTTCAAAAATACATCAATAGTAATACAATAATAGTGGGAGACTTCAATACCCCACTCTCACACTTAGACAGATCAACAAAGAAGAGAACCAATAAAGATATAAGAGAATTGAATGAAGAGATTGACAGACTAGAACTCTTGGACATTTTCAGACTCCTCCACCCCAAAAAACTGGAATACACCTTCTTTTCAAATCCACACAACACATACTCAAGGATAGACCACATGTTAGGCCACAAAGACAGCATCAATAAATTCAAGAGCATTGAAATCATCCCAAGTATCTTCTCAGACCACAGTGGAGTAAAACTAACTTTTAACAACAAACGGAAAATTATTAAAAGACATAGAATTTGGAAACTAAACAACATGCTCCTTAAGAACCACTGGGTCAGACACTCACTCAAACAGGAAATTCAAATGTTCCTGGAAACTAATGAAAATGAAGACACAACCTATCAAAATATTTGGGACACAGCTAAAGCAGTACTGAGAGGGAAACTTATAGCTATACAATCACATATTAAACACCAAGAAGAAGCCCAAATGAACGAACTTACTACACACCTCAAGGACTTAGAGGAAGAGGAACAAAGGAACCCTAAAGCAACCAGAAGGACAGAAATCACTAAAGTTAGAGCAGAAATAAACAACATCGAAAATAAAAGAACCATACAAAAGATCAATGAAGCCAAATGTTGGTTCTTTGAAAGATTAAACAAAATTGACAAACCCCTAGCCAGACTCACCAAACAAAAAAGAGAGAAGACTCAAATTAATAGAATTGTCAACGATACAGGAGATATCACAACTGACACCACAGAAATCCAGAGAATTCTGCGAAACTTCTATAAAGAACTATATGCCACCAAGCTAGAGAATCTGGAAGAAATGGAACAATTCCTAGAAACCTATGCACTTCCAAAACTGAACCAAGAAGAACTACAAAATCTAAATGCACCAATCACAGACAAAGAAATTGAAACCGTTATTAAGAATCTCCCCAACAACAAAAGTCCTGGACCAGATGGCTTCACAAACGAATTCTACAAAACTTTCAGGAAACAGTTAATACCCATACTTCTTAAGCTATTCCATAAGATTGAAGAAACAGGAATACTCCCTTCCACCTTTTATGAAGCCAACATCACCCTGATACCAAAAGCTGATAGGGACAGAACAAAAAAGGAAAACTACAGACCAATATCTCTGATGAACGTAGATGCCAAAATATTAAACAAGATCTTGGCCAACCGGATACAGCAACACATCAAAAAGATTGTTCATCATGACCAAGTGGGATTCATCCCAGGAATGCAAGGCTGGTTCAACATCCGTAAATCAATCAATGTCATTCATCACATCAATAAAAGCAAAGCCAAAAACCACATGATTATCTCAATAGATGCAGAGAAAGCCTTTGACAAAATCCAACACCCATTCATGCTCAAAACTCTACAAAAAATGGGAATAGATGGGAAATTCCTCAAGATAGTGGAGTCTATATATAGCAAACCTACAGCCAACATCATACTCAATGGAGAGAAGCTGAAAGCATTCCCCCTCAGATCAGGGACTAGACAGGGCTGTCCACTGTCACCGTTACTCTTCAACATAGTATTGGAAGTTCTTGCCATAGCAATCAGGCAAGAGAAAGAAATCAAAGGGATACAGATTGGAAGGGAAGAAGTCAAGCTCTCACTATTTGCAGATGATATGATAGTATACATAGAAAGACCTAAAGAATCCAGTAGAAAATTACTGGAAGTTATTAGGCAATATAGCAAGGTATCAGGCTACAAAATCAATGTACAAAAATCAGTGGCATTTCTTTATGCAAACACTAAATCTGAAGAAGAAGACATCCAGAAATCACTCCCATTCACTGTTTCAGCAAAATCAATCAAATACCTAGGAATAAAGTTGACCAAAGAAGTGAAAGACTTGTATGCTGAAAACTATGAGTCGCTACTCAAGGAGATAGAAACTGATACCAAGAAATGGAAAGATATCCCATGCTCATGGATTGGAAGAATAAATATCATCAAAATGAACATTCTCCCCAGAGCCATATACAAATTTAATGCAATACCCATCAAAGTTCCACCAAGCTTCTTTAAGAGAATAGAACAAACACTACAATCATTTATCTGGAACCTGAAAACACCTAGAATTGCCAAAACCATCTTGAGGAAAAGAAACAGAAATGGAGGCATCACACTCCCAGACCTTAAACTATATTATAAAGCCATCATCATCAAAACAACATGGTACTGGAACAAAAATAGGCACACAGACCAGTGGAACAGAATTGAAAGCCCAGAAGTAAATCCCAACACCTATGGGCATCTAATCTTTGATAAGGGGGCCCAAAGGATTAAATGGAAGAAGGAGGCTCTCTTCAATAAATGGTGCTGGGAAAACTGGGTTGAAACATGCAGAAGAATGAAATTGAACCACTTTATCTCACCAGAAACAAAAATCAACTCCAAATGGATCAAAGACCTAGATGTCAGACCAGAAACAATCAAATACTTAGAGGAAAACATTGGTAAAACACTTTCCCATCTACACCTCAAGGATATCTTTGATGAATCAAACCCAATTGCAAGGAAGACCAAAGCAGAAACAAACCAATGGGACTACATCAAATTGAAAAGCTTCTGCACATCCAAAGAAACTATTAAACAAACAGAGAGACCCCTCACAGAATGGGAGAAGATCTTCACATGCCAGATATCAGACAAGAAACTAATCACCAAAATATATAAAGAGCTCAGCAAACTTAGCCGCAAAAAAGCAAATGACCCCATCCAAAAATGGGCAGAGGAAATGAACAAAACACTCACCACAGAGGAGATCCAAAAGGCTAACAAACATATGAAAAACTGCTCTAGGTCACTGATTGTCAGAGAAATGCAAATTAAGACAACACTAAGATACCACCTCACTCCTGTAAGAATGGCATACATCAAAAAGGACAGCAGCAACAAATGCTGGAGAGGATGTGGGGACAGAGGAACCCTTTTACATTGCTGGTGGGAATGTAAATTGGTCCAGCCTCTGTGGAGAGCAGTCTGGAAAACCCTCAGAAGGCTAGACATGGACCTTCCATATGACCCAATAATTCCTCTCCTGGGGTTATACCCCAAGGACTCCATAACACCCAACCAAAAAGAGGTGTGTACTCCTATGTTCATAGCAGCACAATTCATAATAGCTAAAACCTGGAAGCAACCCAGGTGCCCAACAACAGATGAATGGCTGAGAAAGCTGTGGTATATATACACAATGGAATACTATGCAGCTATCAAGAACAATGAACTCACCTTCTCTGACCCATCTTGGACAGAGCTAGAAGGAATTATGTTAAGTGGACTAAGTCAGAAAGTTAAAGATGAGTATGGGATGATCCCACTCATCAACAGAAGCTGACTTAGAAGATTTGAAAGGGAAACTAAAAGCAGGACCTGATCAAATTGTAAGTAGGGCACCAAAGTAAAAACCCAGTGGTGAGGGGTAGACATGTAGCTTCCTGGGCCAGTGGGGGGTGGGAATGGGCGGGAGGGATGGGTCACGGTCCTTTGGTGATGGGAATGGTGTTTATGTACACTCCTAGCAAAATGTAGACATATAAATCAGTAGTTAATTAATATGAGAGGGGGAAATCAATTGTATGTCTCAAAGGTTCTCAAAAGACAAACTGAATCTTTTTAATAGATAGGCTACGTATTTGATATGCGGACTCTCTCAAAAGCCTAGACCAAGTAGATTAGAAGCTTCCAATAGCACAGCTATATACAAGATACTGGGTACTGTACAGCAAACCATAACAAAGGGACTTTTCAAAGTTAACCCAATTAACAAATAATGTGTGGGTAATATTAACTATTGATTGTCTTTTTGAACCCTAAGACAGCAGGAACCTCACATCTTCACTATAGAGCCCCTACTTCCCCCAGTCCTGGCACCCTTGGATAGGGCTCACTTTCCCGTATGCTTCTCCCAATCCATACCAAATAATATTGCATCCGCCGATCACAACCTAACCAAAGCAACGATTGCCATCTCAACATGCTTCACCTCAGAGTGTATCCAGAGACTTCACGTGTGGAATGACAACCCTTCAGCTTCATTACTCGGGTGAGAACTTTCCTTTTATAGTACACTCTAATTTCATCTCAGGTAGTTCACTTTCTAACAAAGTCCCATAACCTAGACATACACCAGTTTCTGTGAGAGAGAGCGTATGTGCACACGTATCCATAAACTACTGCAAAATATATACCTGAAAGCAGGATTACACTAGAGTTTGCAGTGAGTACCTCCCCAACACTTCCTCTCCACTATTCCAATCTTGGGATCCATGTTTGCTCAACAAATTGATTGGCTTCGTATGTTAACTCTCTTTTCAATCACCAGGTTCCAGATGCCACCAGGATGCTGGCTAGGCTTCCCTGGATTGAGGACCCCACCAATGTGTCCTGAGCTCAGCTTCCCCAGAGACACACCTGACTAGGGAAAGAGAGAGGCAGACTGGGAGTATGGACCGACCAGTCAACACCCATGTTCAGCAGGGAAGCAATTACAGAAGCCAGACCTTCTACCTTCTGCAACCCTCAACGACCCTGGGTCCATGCTCCCAGAGGGCTAGAGAATGGGAAGGCTATCATGGGAGAGGGTGGGTTATGGGGATTGGGTGGTGGGAATTGTGTGGAGTTGTACCCCTCCTACCTTATGCCTTTGTTCACTAATCCTTTCTTAAATTAAAAATTTAAATAAAAAAAAAAAAAAAGATATACACTGATCAGTTTTATCTAGGTATTCAATAAAATTGTTAATATCCACATTATATATTACTGTATTTTAAGTAATAGAAATTGTGATGACTTGTTAATTTTTAAACAGAATTAACAGGGACTTCACACTCAGAGGTGTCCAACCTGATTGTGTGCACATATTAACATGCACTACTACCAAGGTTCGAATCTCCATCTATAGAAGGGACATGTCACAAGCAGTAAAGCTGTGTTGCAAGTGCCTCTCTCCCCCGCCCCTGCCTTGAATTTCTGTCTCTATCCAAAATAAATAAATCAATTAAATTAAAAAATCTTTGCATTTGGGCAGCAATATAACTGGATAGTATGCCTGTTTCCTCATGCTCAAGTCCCAATTTGAGCCCTACCCTTCCACATTGGAGGCTAAAATATTCATTTATTTGATCTTCATTATTTCTCTCTCATTCCATGAGACAAAATATTAATTGTATTCAGACTTGTTTAAGCAGCCATATAGTCTTAATTGGTGCACAGAAAAGGTATCAAGGGAACATTTAGTATATTTTGTCCAAATGGTTGAAATAGAGCACCAGTGGGGGTGGGGGTGGGGTGGGTGTACAGAGCAGCAAAGAACAACGTATCCTGTGTTGCACTAAATAACATGCCACACTGCCAGAGGCCATTTCAGAGCAATCATCTACCTATTTATCTATCTGAAACAAGAAGAATGAAAAAGTCAACATGGATCAGTGAAATCACATAGATGTAAAGTCCTGACAGACAGAATATATAAATAAAATAAAATAGGTTACAGGAAATCTCTTCCATTCAACTCTTAAAGACATGACCCCTACACTTAGCCAATTGCATTAGTACTAGAGTGCAGTAGACACAGAACAATATACTTATAAAATAGAGCAAGTTGCTCTCAGGTATCAACCCAAATAATATTAAAATTCTCATTTGTAAAGATACAAAGATATGTGCATCCAAATATTTGTTGCAGCACTACTCAGAATACAGCAGATAATACTAACAGCTTAGGTGTCTATGTCCAGAGGAGGGAATAAGGAAGATATGTTATCTATACAGAGTGTGGCATGGCTTAACTATAAAAAATAAATATTGTCCTATATACAACATGGATGTGCTTTGAGAGGACTGTTTTATCAAAATGTTGTGGGCAGAGTAAATCTTACACACAGAGTTATGGTATGAAACCATAACTCTGAACCTAGATAATATTAAAACTAACATGAATTCCATTAAAATCAGTAAAATTACATATATTTAAAATAAATGAGAACGTGAAAGTAAAATATTGCACCATTTCACTCATACATGTATATAAAGAAACAAAGTAAAACAAAAATTGGCCCTTAAACTCTGACAGTAAAGTGATAGATCCAAAAGGGAAAGAGGACAAAAGGTGGCAGCAGGGTCATGCGGAGGGAGTTTGGGTCACTACTCATAGGAAATGTGTGAGACACACACTGGTAAATGTGGAAAGCTCTACTTCTACTTCTGACCTTTCCATAGTGTAGAAACCAGTGCCACCTCAACAGAGACAAACAAACAAATAAACACCAAAACATTTCTGGAATTATTATTATTTTTTTAATCACCAGGGCATCACATCTCCACTCTGACTTTTTCATTTTGTTTTTCAGCTAGACAGAAAGAGACAGATACAAAGACTGCGGGATAATTGAAAGACATGATAGAATCAAACCTCCCCCCAGTATGATGGGGACTGGAGTCAAGTCTGAGTCAAGGGCATCGCGAAGCAGGCATCCTCCCAAGAAAGGAAAATTCTTGGAAATCAGTCACACTGTTCATGGCCGTATCAATATATATATAGTTTCTGAAAGCTTATGCATATAGAAACACACACACACACACACAATGAAATTTAGTAAGGAACCTAAAGACTTTTGTTAAACATTTTCCCAGTTACCACTGAAGTGATTATCCTATAGAAAAGTTGATTTTATGCCTCTTTTCTGTTGCTGTCTTAATAAATTTTTGATATGCTTCTTAAATTGAAACTATAAATGCTATAGAAAACTTTATGTTCTCCAGAGATCCTGTTAAAATAAATTCCACTTCTCATGTTGCTTTAACTTCGGCAATAGGGAATTATTTCTCAGTGTTTGGTTGCTTCTAATTCAGCTTACAGGCATTTGAAAGCTAATTCTTATTAGTTCAAATTATAGCTTTCTTATTAAAGTACAGCTTACTAACACATGAAGCTAAAGCATTCTTGGAAATAGTAGTTACTTACAAGCATGCAAATGGCTTTTCACATCTTCATTATGATCCATAGGAAATGCAGATTGCCATTAAATATCTTTATAATAAGTGCATATTTGCCGTAATATCCACTGGTGATATTATAGAATAGCATGAGTGATTGGTCAAAGATACTGGATAAGGCAGAATTAAAGACTTTATATTACTATGAGGTCAACCTCTGCATTGCCATAGATGTCTCCATGTCGGCTATGTCTACCTTTGCATTTTTTGCCCCTTGGCATCTGTCATTGCAGCAATCATCCTGAATCAACACCGTTAGTACATTCTAAGAGCATACTAAACATTTTTTTCTCATAACTGGGAATTACAAATTCCATTAGATTTAGAATTCTAACTATAGCTGTTAGAATTATAAATTCAGCCCACATAAAATGTCTGTGGCAGAAATTCCTTTCATTGGTAGTATTCAAATTTTCTTCATTTAACTGGACATTGAGAAACAATGATAGAAGGTCATGCCTTAATCTGACTAGATAGATCATCTAAGAACGTGACTGATTTGCCATGTTTGTGATCTAATTTGTCCCTACCATGCTGGAGAATGCTCAGGGGATGCAGTGCTTTGTTTTGTTTTATCTTTCATTCCAAAAAATTGATGTCACAACACTACTGATAGCAAAAAAAAAAAAAAAATCCAGACTATGTTTTTAACAATTTTTATTTGTAAATATTTTATTTGTCAGAAAAAGATTTGGGCTATGGTAAAATTGTGAAGAAGATACACAGATTTCCATTATACATCCATACCCTACATATATATATTACCTCTTCCATACAAAACACCACTATGAGAGAGGAACATTCATTATAATTATGAGTCATATAGTGGCAGGTGGTAATTATCAAAATCCATAAAAAGTTCCATTCACAATATTGTAGTTTATAATGGTCAAATGCATAGCATGTATGGCTCATTGTGATATTATATTTTTAGTAAATGTATATATTTATTTTATAGGACAGAGATAAATTGAGAGGGGGAGGAAAGAGAAAAAGTGTATGTAGGGGGAGATCAATACCTGTAGCCCTGCTTCACTGTTCATGAAGCTACTCCCCTATGGGTGGGACCTGGGGCCCTGAGGGCTTGAACCCAGGGGCCTATCCATTGTAATATGTGCACTCAACCAGCTATACCACTGCTCAGCATTTCTTTAGCTTTAGCCTTTCTTTAGCATTTCCCTGGCAAACGCTAGAAGAAAGCATTTCCCTTTTACTCCCCCCGCCCCAGCCATAACTCACCTCTTCAATCCTTGCTAAGCACTGATAATATTAATATATAACCACCCCTACAGTTTTTGTCTTCTCCAGAAGTCTACCTAGTAGGAATTTCATCATGTAGAGCCTTATTTATTTATTATTGGATAGAGGCAGAGATACATTTAGAGGAGAGGGAGAGAACAGAACGACACGTGCAGCCTTGCTTCATCACTCATGAAGCTTTCTCCCTAAGCATGGGGACCAAAATCTTGAACCTGGGTCCTTGTGAACTGTAACGTGTGTCTTCAACCAGGTGTGCCATTGACTGACCCCAATATAGAGCCTTTTAAGATTGTTTTCTTTCACTTAAAAAAATCATGGTTTTTCCTTGTCTTCATAGTTCATAGTTATTTTCATTGAATGTTGGCTAATATTCCACTATCTATCCAGACCTAGCTTGTTTGTCCATTTACTTACAGAAGAGCATCTTTGTTGTTCAAAAGCACCTATAAAGTTTCTTTAAACATTGGTGTTAGCTTTTTTGAGTACATATTAGTGTGGACAGTTGATGATACTTATGATAATAAAATTTTTCATTTTTTAAGATTTTACCAGGTTTCTTCCAGTGTCACTAAATGCATAATCACGAACAATGAATAAAGATTCCTGTCACTTATCATTCTCACCAGTGACTGGTTTATACTGTCACTGTGGTACTTCAGACTTTAGACATTCCTTTTTAAAAATTTATATTTATAAAAAGGAATCACTGGCAAAACCATAGGATAAGAGGCGTACAACTCCACACATTTCCCACCACAAGTACTCCGTATCCAATCCCTTCCCCTGATAGCTTTCCTATTCTTTAACTCTCTGGGAGTACAGACCTAGGGTCATTATGGGGTGCAGAAGGTGGGAGGTCTGGCTTCTGTAATTGCTTCCCTGCTGAACATGGGTGTTGACAGGTCGATCCATACTCCCAGCCTCTCTCTTTCCCTAGTGGTGAAGGGCTCTGAGGAAACAGGACTCCAGGACACATCGGTGGGGTTCTCTGTCCAGGGAAATCTGTTTGGCATCATGTTAGCATCTGGAACCTGGTGGCTGAAAAAGAATTAACATATAAAGCCTAACAAATTGTTGACTAATCATGAACCTAAAGGCTAGACTAATTCAGATGAAGAGTTGGGAGGTCTCCATTTTGAAGATAATTAGTAGGCCTACTTTAGTTAAATTCCAAAGGGCCAATGACTGTACTAGTTTTTCTTTTTATTTTCCCCTAAGCCTGACATCTGATATGCAGGTGGATCCAAGTTATGCTAAGAAGAGATAGTCATGGCTGGAAATAGGACCAGAAAGCTGGGTCAGGGAAGAGAGGGAAAGGTGTATAAATATTGTTAACTGTAAATCCCATCAATTTGATCTGATCTGGGGCCTATATTCAGTTTAAGAGCCTATGTGACCTTTGCAGCCCTGTAGATCTGAGCTCACATTTTGTGGTCATGAGTAGGAACTTTCTAAAGTGTTCCATTATTGACTCATCTTCCTCAGGTGGAACATAGACTATGTTGTCCAGTCTCCCTTCAGAGGATGGAACATTCTCTACCACTGTTCATCCAAGTTGAGGGCAAGGTCCTATGGGGGCCCACAAAGGGGTCTATTGTGTTGTTCCTTATAGAGATGACCAGTAACAATGAGAGAGGGATTTATTCAAGGTCTAGGCCCATCATGTCTCCTTGGGAATCCTACGGCTCCCCAAATAGGGCCCCAAATGTTGGGGTGGCCTGATAGTGACTAAAGAGTCATCGTTAAAGTATGCCAGTCTGTTGCCTTTTTTCAACTTTTGCAGTCCTTACTTTGATAAGGTTAGCTTTTGAATGAGTGAGGGAAGTGTAATAGGAACTAGGTGAGGAGGGTACCTAAGTCTAAGTAGAAACTTTATGGTGTCTTTTTAGGTCTTTCTATGCATTGGATCGACCTTCCCGTGGTGCATCCCGTGAGTACCCATTCATTGGGGAAACTGACGATCCTTCCTAACCGACTGAATCCACATGGATCCCAGTCACTTTCAAAGCCAGCAACAAGCAGCTCCTGACAGCTTTCAACCTGACGCTGTTGACTGGCTACGGAAGAAGGACAAACGCTAGACGAAGAAGAAGAAGGTCTTTCTACTTGCTTGCTGTATATACTGACTCACTGCACACTAGGTGTCAAGTTTTATCATCTAATTCACTTGTTTTGTAGGATTGTCCTTATCTGTATTAGACATACATATATTTTTTTCAACAATTTTATTGATTTGACTGAATTTACATTCTTATGTACAACTTGCTGCACCAACCACCAAAATTCCTGTGCTAGCACGTTAAATAGAAATTCTACCCCCCTCATTCACTTGCTCCAATTTTCTTTTAGTACCCACCATAGTTTTAAAACTAAGAATTATTTTGCTTATTGTTGTTGTCATTATTATTATTATTAAAATTCACTTGATATTTCTGTAATAGTCCAGGCAGAATAGATTAGACAATGAATCGCACAGGGTTGACTTGCTAAGTATCATCCATCTTAAAAATATATATATTTACTTTATTTGATAGAATGGAGAGAGATTTAGAAGGTGTGGGGGCATAAAGAGGGGCAGAGAAATAGAGACACACGGAGCACTGATTCATCATTCATGAAGCTTGCTACTTGTAGGTGGGGATAGGGAGTTTAAACATGCATCCTTGCACATAGTAATATCTGCTCTTTTTTGAGTAGCTAAAGTAGGGGCAATCTAACTATTGGGAGTGATCCTTAATTATATTCTAGAACCTACTTCAAGGAAATGCAGAACTAGTTCCTTCTTTCATAGGGTCAAGGAAACTAAACACCATTATTTTATTAGTATTGGAAATATTTTCTGTATTGAGTTTTGATTACATTATTTTATCAATTTCCTGACATGGTGCTCATTCTTTCCTTAAGATGTGAGTCGTGCTGATGATCACATATCAATCTTAATTTGATTTACATCTTTATTGAGATGAGATCAGTCATGAAATGATATACTGGTATTTAAATGAATCCTGGAAAGAAAACTAGAAAATTATGACAGCTTAGTAAATGTGATATTATGTCTAGTTTTTATGGATGCTGCAATAAGAAAAAGCATAATAAGTCACATAGTGAAAAAAAGTCAGCAAATATTTCTCCTTTAAAATATTTTTATATATCTTTAATTAGAGAAAGATAATGGGGTAATTTGTTAAACACATTAGTTTACACTAGTATTTTTTTTCCACAGTTGTTCCTTTACACATCTGTTGCCATGTAGGAAAACACTAACATTTACAACAAGATAAATATGATAGCATGAACTTAATAGAAGACAGATATGGATTGACAACTACAACCTTTGCCACTTACAAGATTATACAAGTGATTTAACCAATGAATTACAGCATCTTCATTTAGTAAATGGATGAAAGAGTATATAGGAAATGCTTAGTCTACATCCCCATGTCAGGTATTTCTCATTCTGAAGAACTTCAGGTTGTGAGGTGGGTGAATTTCCATATGGGTGTGTATATACATATCCACAGAGCTCCTAGTCTCATGTATTTTATATCTTAAATTTGAGGTACCAGTGGCCTAAAGTCTTAGCAGTGATTTTAATACTATTGTAAAGTATGTATAATCTGGTTCAATTACTGTTTGATTGTCTTGGTTTTGCTATCCGTGTTTCAATTATATATTGAGACAATATTTTCAGCTTAGGTATAATGTTAGTGTTACAGAATGTATCATTACTTTATACTTTATCAAACTGATATGAGTTTATTTTATCATCCCAACTTAATTTAGTTTATTTACCTCTTAAATAATAAGATATGTGAGTCTTATTAAGAACAGTGATTTTAAACTGAATAATTTTGGCTACTTGAAGACAGTTTATTATAATCTACTTAATATATTAAATTTTTCAATAACCTTAGTTAAAGCCTTAAGGACCTATAGAATTTATCATGAATTAGATAAAATCATTTTACTTAGAATTTTATAAAATAACAACTTAATATTTTATTAGTACAAAATAAATATTTTGAGAAATAAATGAAATAGTACATCATAGTCCTGAAACAAATAAACAAAAAAACCTGACTGTATTTACATTTGCCTCATGGGAACAGATACTTCCAAATTATGTGACAAAATCTAATACTTTGAAAAAAATTTGATCTTGCTGACAGTTGTACTTAGTTATCATCCCAAAGGCAAAATCTTTCTACTTTCAGGATGTTGAGGAAGCTTATGAGATGATGTTAACATTTTTTTCATAACATACAATAAAACATGTCTTTAGCTCTAGAATTTTAAAGATGTTCATACAAGCAATGTTCCATTAATTATAAATTTGTTTTCTCAATTATAGCCTTTAGTTTACAGAAATGGTGGAAAGAGGAACAAGTTGCCTATTTATAATCGCTTAAAATAATTACAAAGTGTTTTTTCACATACTTGCAACATATAGAAATTTAACATTTAGTATATTTCAATTTTATTTAAATGTAATAAAATTTATAAACCTTAGTCAAATTGAGGAGACAAACAGATTTTTTGTCTCTCCTATGAGAATGTTATGCATCAGAAAGGACAGTTTTAACACGTTAGATTGATTGCTGGGCTAAAAGAATGCTTCTATACTTCTGGTGGGAATCTAAATTGGTCTACACACTGTAGAGAGCAGTTTGGAGAATCCTCAGAATGCTAGAAATGGAGCTACCCTATGACTCAGCAATTCATCCCCTACATGTATATTCTAAGAAAATAAACACACCCATGCAGAGACCTGTGTTCATAGTAGCACTATTTGTAATAACCCAAATTTGGAAGCAACCAAGGTATTTCAACAGAAGATGAATATCTAAGTCAATTTTTGTATATATATATATATATATATATATATATATATATATATATACAAGGAAATACTACTCAACTGTTAAGAATGATGAAGTTGGGAGTCGGGCTGTAGTGCAGCGGGCTAAGCACAGGTGGCCACGCAAAGCACAAGGACCAGCATAAGGATCCCGGTTCAAACCCCGGCTCCCCACCTGCAGGGGAGTCGCTTCACAGGCAGTGAAGCAGGTCTGCAGGTGTCTATCTTTCTCTCCTCCTCTCTGTCTTCCCCTCCCTCTCTCCATTTCTCTCTGTCCTATCCAACAACGACAACAACAATAATAACTATAACAAT
This sequence comes from Erinaceus europaeus, assembly GCF_950295315.1. Lineage (NCBI taxonomy): Eukaryota > Metazoa > Chordata > Mammalia > Eulipotyphla > Erinaceidae > Erinaceus > Erinaceus europaeus. Next base: position 29,912,615 of record NC_080166.1, read on the forward strand.
AAAACAACAAGGGCAACAAAAGGGAATAAATAAATAAAATTAATATAAAAAAAAAGAATGATGAAGTTACCTTCTTCATCCCATCTTGACTGGAGCTTGAAAGAACCAGGATAAGTGAGATAAGTCAGAAAAGAGAATAATTAATACTTGAAGATAAGAAACAAGAACAGAAAGGGAATAAACAAAATAAAACTTAAGAGTGGGTTTGGTGCACTTCACTAAAGCAAAAGTCCCTGGAAAAGGAGGGTATTGAGGGAACTGTGTGTGTGTGTGTGTGGGGGGGGGTCTTGTTGCATGATGGTGGAAAGGGATCTAAGATGGTGGTGAGAGTGTTTTGTAAATATATATATATATATATATATATATATATATATATATATATGTATATATCTTAGTAAGATATGACATTTTACCCATTTGTCAACAACTGTATTGTAAAACCTTAATTTTTTAATAAATTATATACAAAGGAAAAATAAAAAAATTCCAATAAGTTCATTAAAGAAACAGGTTTTTGGACACAATTATGACTCTTATATAACAGTGTTTGGCAAAGAAAAAATATATCATTACACACCCTTCTTCACTCAACAACCTTAAGTCTAACCTTTTCAGATAAAGTAAGAACTGCAAAAGCTGGATAAGGGCACACTTTAGTGATGGCTTTTTTGGTCACTACCAGGCCAATCAATCACCTGGGTCTCTAGTCAGGGGATCCTTGTATTCCCACATAGGTATGATACGTCTAGACCTCTCTTCACCATCAGTGGTAACTTATATTAGGAATATCATCATAAGCCCCCTTGTGAACCTCTACAGGACCTTGTTTTCAATATAGAGCAATGGTAGGGATAGCCCCACTCTCTGAAGGGAGGCTGGGAGAAGCTACACTCCCACTAGTGGAAGACTGATCCTTAAATGCGTGCAACCTACAATATCCATAGCTGTGATTATGAACCTCAGTCTTAGACAGACAGGGATGCACATGTTACACAGGCTACTATGCTAAATATGAATAGATACTGGCCCTAGGTAAGACTGATGGGGTTAGCAGTTATATACTTTTCTCATGTCTGGGAGCTATTCTCTGCCGTAACACAGCTTTCTAGTCCTATTTACAGTTCTAATATCTTCCTAGACAATAGTCTTAGCTCACCTGCATATTAGCTACTGGACTCAGGCAAAAATGACTGAAGTCATAGGCCCCCTAGAATATATCTAAAATGAATGTATAGCTTCTTCCCACACCAAGACCCTCAGTTCCATCTCTATGCTGACCTTTAGGTTTGTGGTTATTCTGATGTCCCTGGCAGACGACCTCACCAATATGTCCTGGAACTTCACCTCCCCAAAATCCTGTCCCACTAGTGGATGATAGAGACAGGCTGGGGGTATGGATTGACTTGCCAATGTCCATGTTCAGTGAAGAAGCAATTCCAGAAACCAGACCTTCCATCTTTGGCACCCCATGAAGAATTGTTGTTCATACTCCTAGAGCTAAAAGGTAGGGAAGCTTCCAATAGAAGGGATGGGATGTGGAAGGAACTCTGGTGGTGGGAATAAAATTGTGCCCCTTTTATCCTACAATCTTGTTAATCATTGTTAAATCACTAATAAAATAAAAAAGAAAAAGCAGAAAAAAAAATGTCATTATAGTAATGACAATTATCCACCCCCTTAGAATAAATGCTCTTTTAAAGATGAAGATTTATTCATTCTTGATATGGTTGTCAGTTTCCCCCATATAAACTGAAATTTCTAAAATTGTTTGCAATAAATTTACTCAGGTCCACATCATCATATGTTACCCCCAAATGTCTCATCATGCATTTTTCAGTCTTTCCCCAATATACTGTATTTCTGGATATTGTCAATCAATAAACTTCTAATTTTTGTAAATTATGTTATGTGATTTTGGGTGACTGACTTCCAGTTCTACGCCTTTGAAGAATAAACATCTGATTTTGTATAACAGAAGTTAGTTCAACATTGAACTCAATTTCTATTATATGAGTTTAAAAAGTATCAATTTATAGACACTATGATGATATAATTTTTAAATTAAATTATTAAACTTTTATTGGGGGTCAATGATTTATAGTGTAGTTGAACATATATGTGTACAAGTACTTATGTTATTAAGCATTATGCAACAAGTTATCAAGATTCCATCCACTCACACCCCACCCTCCCCTTTCCCAAAGGTATTTGCTTTAGTTCAATACAATCCAAGTTTCACTTTTTGTTTTCCCTTTATGTCATAAATTCCATTTACAAGTGAGATCATTTGTTATTTGTTATAATACTTTTTTAGTATTTCAGTTAAAATGATGTCTTCAAATTATATTCAAGATGAAGCAAAGGAAATGACTTCACTAATTTAACACCTGAATGATTCTTAGCTACTCATCTGTCTTTGAACATCTCTGTTCTTTTCTAGTTTTAACTATCAACAATTGTGCAACTGTGAGTATAGATATACATAGATCTTTTCTAGTAGGTTGTTGTTTTGAAGTCATCCCATATGTCACTGTTGTTTTCAGTATCTCTTAATCTCTTTTTGAGATCTACTTCTTTCTTAGTTTTCTCTAATTTGTCTTGTCTTCAATCTTGCTAATTTTGTTTTCTGCCACATTTATTCTTTTTTTATATTTATTTTATTTATTTATTCCCTTTTGTTGCCCTTGTTGTTTTATTGCTGTAGTTATTATTGTTGTTGTCATTGTTGGATAGGACAGAGAGAAATGGAGAGAGAAGGGGAAGACAGAGAGGAGGAGAGAAAGATAGACACCTGCAGACCTGCTTCACTGCCTGTGAAGCGACTCCCCTGCAGGTGGGGAGCCGGGGTTCGAACCGGGATCCTTATGCCAGTCCTTGTGCTTTGCGCCACCTGCGCTTAACCTGCTGCACTACAGCCCGACTCCCCCTGCCACATTTATTCTATTCTCTCTCTCTCCTCAGTTGTTTCCTATAGCTCAGCTATTTAGTTACCCTGTTCTGATACTGTATTAGATTCTTCAGCTAGCTGTGCTCTTAGCTCAGCTATTTGTTTTCAACTAATTACCTTGAGATAGTGCTTTCTTTCAGAGACTCATTTGTTGTTTCTGCATTTCTGATGACAATTCTTTCAAACTCTTTCCTCACTCCTGTGACTAATTCCTTAGCTAGCAATTAGTTTCCTGGTCAGTTCTCTGCCACACCCCACACCCCTTTCAAGCACCCCCCTGTTACTTCAGCCTCTGAGAGCAGTAGCAAATGGTGAGTCCTTGGGGATTCCTCTCCTCTCTTCAGCAGTCTTTTTGTTGGTAAAACAAACTGGAGGTGACTTCTCAACTTGCAATCTGCCAGACTGTTACCAGCCGCCCAGGAGTAGATATGGACTTCGGCCCCAGGAATCTCTCTTTAGGCTCCTCTCTGTCTATGAGCCACACGTGTTTTCATTCACAGGTGACTCGGTGGGTTCCTAAAATAGTCCTAGTCTCATCTTGTTGAAGTTTCAGTTGATATTTGATACTCCTTGTTCTTTAGAGAAGTTTCTCAACTGGGTAGAGCTGGAGGTCTGGGCAGGGTTATGGTCTCTGGATGCTCTGGTCTTCTAGCGTTTGCCCTTCTTCCGTAGCCAGTCAACAGCATCAGGTTGAGCCTGATGTAGTTTCGAGACCTCCTTTGAATCTGGAGAGGTGGCAGTCCTTGACTATGTGGGTAATAGTCTGTGTGTAGCCACAGGGGCAGTTCGGGTCGTCTCTGGCTCCCCAGCAATGGAAAATAGCGGCGCACCGGCCATGGCCTGTTCGATAGCAATTGAGGAGAGCCCAATCATAACGTGCTAGGTCAAAGCCGGGTTGACACTTGTAGGGGTCTGTGATGAGGTGTTTGTTCTTTACCTCAGCTGACTGCCAACTCTGTTTCCAAGAGACTGGAACAGAGAAGTTCAGTGTAGGCGTAGGGGACCAGATTGGGTGACGAGACGTCAAGCGTTGGACAGGGTGGGTGAAGATATCCGAGTATATTGGCAGGTCCGGTCGAGTGTAGACGTGGGAAATGAACTTAGATGATGCCGCATCCCGACGAATATCTGGCGGGGCGATGTTGCTAAGAACTGGCAGCCATGGAACTGGGGTGGAACGGATAGTTCCAGAGATTATCCTCATGGAGGAATATAATTTGGAATCGACCAAGTGGACATGGGGGCTACGGAACCATACTGGGGCACAGTATTCTGCAGTGGAATAGCATAATGCCAGAGATGATGATCGTAGTGTGGAAGCGCTCGCGCCCCATGAGGAGCTGGCCAGTCTTGCAATGATGTTATTCCTCTTGCCCACCTTTGCTGCAGTTTTTATGAGATGTTCGCGAAATGACAGAGTGCGATCGAGAGAAACGCCATGATAGACTGGCTGGGCTTCATGCCGGATTCTCGTATCTCCAAGATGCACATTAAGCTCACATGAGGCCGAGGCATGGTGTAGATGGAAAACAAATGATACCGTTTTTGCAGTGCTAGGGATTAGTCGCCATGTTTTACAGTAATCAGATATCAGAGACATGTCTTTTGTGAGTGTTTCCTCGAGGATGTCGAACTTTGATGCCTGAGTTGCACAGCAGATGTCATCAGCATAGATGAACTTCCTTGAAGAAGTTTCTGGGAGGTCATTGATGTAAATATTAAATGCTCTGGTGATGCTCTGGTGATTTGGTGGGTTCCTAAAGTAATTCCAGTCCTATCTTGTTGAAGTTCCAGGTGTTCTTGCTGTTGTTATTGCTATTATTTTCCTTTGGGTAAATCCCCAAGAGAGAAAAAACTGGGTCATAAGTAAGATTGGTCCATTTATAGTGTTCTGAGGAATCTCCAGACTGTTTCCACAATTGTTGGACCAACTTCCATTCCAGTAGGAATGCTAGTAAGCAGTGCAAAAGTGTCCCTTTCTCCCCCACATTCTCTCAAAAATTTGCTGTGTATGTCCTTTCTGATGTCTGATGTTCTCACTTGTGTAAAGTGGTATCCTGTCTTTATTTCTAGTCTCTGATAATCAATGACTTGGTACATTTTCTACTGAGTCTACTGGCCCTCTTGACTTCTACCTGAGTGAAGTTTCTGTCCATGTCCTTGTCCTCAGCACATTTTCTAATGGAGTTGTTTGTTGTCTTTGTTGCTAAATTTGCTGAGTTCTTTATGTATTTTGATTACTAGTCCTTTACCTGAAGTATACTGTATAATGTTTTTCCACTCTGTACAGTGACTTTTTGTTTGGGTGATGATAGCTTTTGCTGTACAGAAGGTTATCAGTTTGATGTGATTCCATTAGTTTACTTATTTTTTCTTTGCACGGCTGCAAAGACTTGAGTCTTTGAAAACATTTATGAAGCAATAGATTGTGAAGTGTACTGATGTACTGCCAATGTTTTCTTCTATGTATGTGAAACTTTTTATCTAATGTTCATATCTTTGAACCACATCTAGCTGACTTTTGTGCAAGGTGATATGCAGTTGTTCAGTTTCCTTTGTTTTCATGTTTCAAAATATCTTCTAAAAGATATCTGAGTTTTTGCCATTGAGTGGATATCATATTTTAACATTAATTAGCTAGAAGTGAAAATACAGATTTTAGGGAGATTTTAAGGCAGTAGTACAGCGGGTTAAGTGCAGATGGTGCAAAGTGCAAGAACCAGTGTACGGATCCTGGCTCAAGCCCCTGGCTCCCAACAACAATGGCATCAATAACAACAACAATAATAACTACAGCAGTAAAGCAACAAAATGGAATTAATATATAAAAAATACAGATTTAAGGATAAACATATGGTTGACTAAGTAGGAAATCATCAAATTATTGTTATTAGTGATTTAATATTGATTTATAAAATTACAAGATAACAAGGGTATACAACTCCTTACTTTTCCTACCACCAGAGCTCTGAATACCCAACCCCTCCATTGTAAGCTACAGCAGTTCTCCTAAGGTTGCAGACATAGGTTAACTATTATTTCTACAACAATTTGTCAATATCAAATTATTTTTAATGACTAGTCCAGTTTACATTTCAAGAGTCTTTCTCATCTATGCTTGGTAACTGTCTTTTATATGTAGTAACTGTATAATGGATATAGAGGCATTTCATTAGATAATGAAATACCTTTTAAAATGTTGTCACCTTAATGGAGAAAATGATGATTTATAAGGCAATCACAACATATTTACAGTTCATTATCTCCTCCTGGCGTGTGTCAGAGCACCACACCCTTCATCAACTTGCCATCTTCCTCCACTATAAGACACTGGGCTCTAACCCTCTTTCAAACCTTTCACACCTCAGCTTCTTACAATCTTTGGAACTGTCACAATAAGAGATTTAATAGGCAAATAAAATGAAGCAAAAGGTGAAACTTTCACGATCTATGATCTGTTGCAGCAGATATAAATTATATTTAAATGAATAATCATACTTTTTCTCATGTATATTGTCATCCAAGTATTTTGCTATTTGTTACAGATTTATTTTATTAATTTTTTGTGAGATATAAATATTGTTTCTTGAGAGGGAGGGAGAGAAAGACAGACAGAGAGAGAGAGAGAGAGGATGAGAGAGAGAGAGAAAAGCTAAAGTATTACTTTGGTATATAGTGTCAGAGATCTAAGGAGACTCCTTAGGCATACAAATCCTGTGCTCTAACTGCTGAATTCATTCTTCTGGAAGCCCAAATATCCTGTTTGATTAAATGTATATTCAACAACTTTTATTGAATCATTTTATTGAATTGTTCTGTTATTAGTAAGTTGAAAGATGACATCATATATTATGACTATAAATTCTATGTTAGATATATGTTAGTCAAATGTTTAATTCTAGCTTTTCATCACTGAGGATCATGCTAGAATATATTATAACTATATCAGAATGAGATTATTTCCTTTCTACTCTGACTGTGCTAACATTTTCTTCATCAATCACTATGGAATTTTATCAGTTTCATGAGATCTTTAACCACACTGAAAATTAAATTCAGAAGTATAAAGCGTATATACCATATAAATGTATTCAGCACTGGACAACCAAGTTACATATTGGGAAAATTATTATTTTATAAATTATTTCAATTAACTACTAACAATCAATGTGTAGAAGTAGAATAGCTGCATGTTGAAAAACAAATACATAAATAAGAATAATAAAATGTCTATTGTATGGGAATCAGGCAGTAGTGCAGCAGGTTAAGTGCACGTGGTGCTAAGCACAAGGACCAGCATAAGGATTCCAGTTTGAGCCCCTGGCTCCCCACTTGCAGGGAAGTCACTTCACAGGTGGTGAACAGGTGTCTATCATTCTCTCCCCCTCTCTGACTTCCCCTCCTCTCTCCATTTCTTTCTGTCCTAACAGTTAAGAAAAAAAAAAAAACAAGGACAACAAAAGGGAAAATAAATAAATATAAAATTTACATATATATATTTTATATATATATATATATAAAACATTCATTAGTCTCTGACATGTTTCAGTTCCTTCTCTTAAAAGACTTTTTATATTTATTACCAGGCATATTTACTAAATAAAACTATTCTCAATTCTATTTATTTGACCAATTTTTCATTTCTCCTTCACATCTGAAGGAAAATTTTGTGTGCTACAGTTTTAGGTTGGTGATGAATTTTATTTTAGCACAATAGTATTTCATTCCACTCTCTTTTTGCTTGTGTGCATTCTTAAGAAAAGTCTGATATAATTTTTCACCTCAACCCTTCATAGATAAGTGATTTTCCCATTTAGGCACCCTAGGACTTTTTAATTTCAAGGTAGTCTACACAGAGCCTACAATAATTAACCAATTACAATAAAAATATTCTTTTTTATTTTTTATTTAAGAAAGGATAAATTAACAAAACCATAGGGTAGGAGGGGTACAACTCCACACAATCCCCACCACCCAATCTCCATATCCCACCCCCTCCCATGATAGCTTTCCCACTCTCTATCCCTCTGGGAGCATGGACCCAGGGTCATTGTGGGTTGTAGAAGGTGGAAGGTCTGGCTTCTGTAATTGCTTCCCCGCTGAACATGGACGTTGACTGGTCGATCCATACTCCCAGTCTGCCTCTCTCTTTCCCTAGTAGGGTGGGTCTCTGGGGAAGCGGAGCTCCAGGACACATTGGTGAGGTCTTCAATCCAGGGAAGCCTGGCCGGCATCCTGATGACATCTGGAACCTGGTGACTGAAAAGAGAGTTAACATACAAAGCCAATCAAATTGTTGAGCAATCATGGACCCAAAGCTTGGAATAGTGGAGAGGAAGTGTTAGGGGGATACTCACTGCAAACTCTAGTGTACTTCTGCTTTCAGGTATATATTTGCAGTAGTTCATGGATACGTGTGAACATATGCTCTCTCTCACAGAAACTGGTGTATATCTAGGTTTTGGGACTTTGTTAGAAAGTGAACCACCTGAGATGTAATTAGAGTATACTATGAAAGGAAAGGTCTCACCCGAGTAATGAAGCTGAAGGGTTGTCATTACACATGTGAAGTCTTTGGACACAGTCTTAAGTGAAGTATGTTGAGGTGGCCATCATTGCGTTGATTAGGTTGTGATCGGCAGATGCAATATTATTTTATATGGATTGGGAGAGGCATACGGGGAAGTGGGCCCTATCCAATGGTTCCAGGACTGGGGGAAGTAGAGGCTCTATAGTGGAGATGTGAGGTTCCTGCTGTCTTAGGGTACAGTACCCAGTATCTTGTATATAGCTGTGCTATTGGTTGCTTCTGATCTACTTGGTCTAGGCTTTTGAGAGAGTCCGCCTATCAAATACACAGCCTATATATTAAAAAGATTCAGTTTGTGTTTTGAAAAACTTTGAGAGCTACAATTAATTTTCCCCCTCTCATATTAATTAACTAGTGACTTATATGACTACACTTTACTAGGAGTGTGCATAAACACCATTCCCACCACCAAAAGACTGTGACCCATCCCTCCCACACGCTCCCACCCCCCACTGGCCCAGGAAGCTTCATGTCTACCCCTCACCACAGGGCTTTTACTTTGGTGCCCTACTTACAATTTGGTCAGGTTCTGCTTTTAGTTTCCCTTTCAGATCTTCTTAATCAACTTTTGTTGATGAGTGGGATCATCCCATACTCATCTTTATCTTTCTGACTTAGTTCACTTAACATAATTCCTTCTAGCTCTGTCCAAGATGGGTCAGAGAAGGTGGGTTCATTGTTCTTGATAGCTGCATAGTATTCCATTGTGTATATATACCACAGCTTTCTCAGCCACTCATCTGTTGTTGGGCACCTGGGTTGCTTCCGGGTTTTAGCTATTATGAATTGTGCTGCTATGAACATAGGAGTACACACCTCTTTTTGTTTGGGTGTTATGGAGTCCTTGGGGTATAACCCCAGGAGAGGAATTACTGGATCATATGGAAGGTCCATGTCTAACCTTCTGAGAGTTTTCCAGACTGCTCTCCAAAGAGGCTGTACCAATTTACATTCCCACCAGCAATGTAAAAGGGTTCCTCTGTCCCCACAACATATCCCAGTCTTTGAACCTGTAGAGTAGGGCTCACTTTCCTGCATGTTTCTCTCAATTCATACCAACTGATACTGCATCTGTTCATTCCAACCAGCACCACCTCAAAATCTAGATATAGACCAAGGCCCATGAGATAGGGTATATGGATATGTATCAATAAGTTAATGGAAAATATATACTTTAAGCAAAAGTGCCCAGTAGTTTGCAGTAAGACAATAAATGAAGCAAGCAAGTAGAAAGACCTAAAAAGATACTTTAAAGTACCCAATGGACCAGTTTCTACTTAGATTTAGTTACCTTTCTCTCCTGAGTCCTATTTATAATTCCTTCAATCACTCCAAAGATAACCTTGTCATACAAAGTAAGACCTACAAAAACTGAATAAGGGCAAGAGACTGGCATACTTTAATGATGACTCTTTAGCCACTACCAGGCCACCCCATCACCTGCAGCCCTAGTCAGGCATCCCAGAGATTCCCACAGTCATGATGGGCCTGGACCTCTAACAGATGCCTCTCTCCATTGTCAGTGCTCATCTCCATCAGGAACAGCATAATGGGCCCCTTTGTGGGTCACTATAGGACCTTGCCCTCAATGTGGATCAACAGTGGTAAAGAATTTTCATTCTCTGAATGGAGGTTGGACAACATAATCTACCTACCACCTGAGGAAGATGGGTCCTGAAATTAGTGCAGCCTGGAGTGTTCCTAGCATGACCACAGAATGTGAGCTCAGACCTACAGAATGCAGAGGTTACATAGGCTCCTGTGCTGAATATGGGCCTCAGATCAAAGCAATAGGTCTTATAGTTCACAATATTTACATACTTTCCCCATATTTGGGAGCTATTCTCTTCCCTGATCCAGCTCTCTACTCCTTTTTCTAACTATGACACTATCGCCCAAGAGAATAACCTGGGCCCACCTGCATATTAGATGTCAGGCTCAGGTAAAAACCAGTAAAGTCATGGGACCTTTAGAATATACCCACAATAGACCTACCAGCTTTTTCCAAAACAGAGTCCCCAAATATTCATCTGCAATACTCTTGTCTTTAGGTTTATGATTAGTCAACAATTTGTTCTGTTTTATATCTTTTTTAAAATTAAATATCTTTTTATTTATTCCCTTTTGTTGCCCTTGTTGTTTTATTGTTGTAGTTATCATTGTTGTTATTGATGTCGTAGTTGCTAGATAGGACAGAGAGAAATGGAGAGAGGAGGGAAAGACAGGGGCGGGGGAGAAACATAGACACCTGCAGATCTGCTTCACCTCTTATGAAGCTACTTCCCTGCAGGTGGGGAGCCTGGACTCTTACTGGGATCCTTAAATTGCTCCTTGTGCTTTGTGCCACCTGCGCTTAACCCGCTGTGCTACTGCCCAACTCCCTCTGCTTTATATCTTAACTCTTTTTCAGTTACCAGGTCCAGATGATCCCATGCTGCCAACCTGGCATCCCTAGGCAGTCAACCCCACCATGTGTCTTGAAGACCCACCTACCCAGATCCCTGACCCACTAGAAAAAGAAAGAGACAGGCTGGGAGTATGGGTCAACCTGACAACACCTATGTTCAGTGGAGAAGTAATTACAGAAGCCAGACCTTCCACCTTCTGTACCCCACAAAGATCTTATGTCCATAATCTAGATGGATAATGAATAGGTAAACTGTCAATGGAGGGGCTTGTTTATGGAGTTCTGGAGGTGGGCATTGTGTGGAAATGTAACGCTTTCATTCTATAGTCTTGTCAAAATTCCCATTTTCAAAATAAAAAATTATAAAAATGTATTGATGAAAGCATAATAGAAAGTCCAGACAACTTTGGTCTTGGAACAAGCCTGTACTCAGAATAAAATTCTGTTTTGTTGCAACATCTTTAAAAAAAGAATTTAAACTTTGAACTAGGAACAGAGAAACAATGGAATCAGAAATATAGTGATAAAGAACTTGTATTACAAACTTAGGAATAACTCTTAAAACTCAACAATAAGCACTCAAACCAGTGAATTGTTAACAGAGAAGGAAAACTCTAGCCACATTGACAATAATTCCATAGTTTCTTTTTTTTTTCTGCCGTTTTTTTTTTTTTGTTTGTTTATTTTTTTTTTACCAGAGCACTACTTAGCTCTGGCTTATGGTGGTGCAGGGGCTTAAACCTGGGGCTTCAGAGCCTCAGGCATAAGAGTCTGTTTCCATAACCATTATGCTATCTACCCTCTGCCTGAAAATTTCATAGTTTCTTGTAAAGATAGCCATAATCTTACCTATATTTCCAGCAATTATGCTCCTAGGTATTTATAAGAATACTTAAAAACTTTGATCCAAATAAAAATATATACACATGTATTTATAGAAAAATTAGTTATAGTTTCATGAGTTGAAACCTTTGTGAATAGACAAGTTGTGAATAAATCCTATGGAATGGAAAATATCAATATAACTCATCAATGAGGAAAAGTGAAATAGCAAGACAATAAAAGAAATGGAGTGAACAAACACATAGTGTTAAGTAAAAACATCAATTTAAAATGACTACAACTGATATGATTACAAATATATAATGTTCTTAAAAAGGAAAACTGAAGATAGTAGGAATATATTTTCTGTAATTTTGTGTGAAAAATCATGACATTATAATAAAAAAAAAGTACGTGTGAGATACTCCTTATCAGCCTTGGAAACAACATACTAAAATTTACACTAAAGAGAAAAATGCTAATGTTATTTTCTTAAATTCACATGACTATATTTTCAGCTACTAGTCTTCATAGAATTAAATTGCAAGTGTATGAAAGCTTATTCAAATTTTACACCATTATAAATTTACCACTGTGCTCTGTATTAGGATTTTTAACTTCCCCAGTAATTTTGTTTCTTTTATCCCCTTTCAGTTTAGTGATACTGCTCAGTCCTAAGTGCTTTTTTGAAAATTTATTTCATTCTAAACCTCAGTGTTCATGACTTGAAGAATCCTGGCAGCAATATCATTTTGATTAAGCTAATAACTTAGTTTTTATGCCAGTTGGATGCTCAAAAATCTTGACTTTACATTTACTGTGACTGTACTGTGATGAAGATGGATCGTTGAAACTATTTTGATTAAAAGTTCCGATCAGAGTTGCATAATGGCTTGGCCACTGGAAATGTGAAATAAGCTAAATGAATTACTGTACATGAACTTAATCAACTTCATCTTGTTTATATCCAGGCTCCTCTCCAACTCATCAAGGTCATTCTGAATTTTAATCTAGTTTTTAAATGTGCTAATTGTCTTACCAAATTGGTGTCATCAGCAAATTTAATAAAGATACACTCTAGTTCTTCACCCCAATCATTAATTTTAAAAATGTTTAATAATAGCACACTAAGTTGTGACCCATGCAAAAAATACTTAGCACTTAACATTTCAAAAAAAAGTACTTTATAATCAATATCCTAACAAACTGCCTGATGTTTTTGCCCATATATATAAATGAGTACATTCTCTATCAGAAATGTTGAAAATAAAGTCTAAGAGTAAAGTATGTGTCTGTTTTACTGCTTGCTGAAGTGTTTGTGTGTATTTTAATTTTTTATTATTTATTTTCCCTTTTGTTGCCCTTATTTTATTGTTGTTGTTGTTATTATTGTTATTGATGATGTCATCATTGTTGGATAGGACAGAGAGAAATGGAGAGAGGAGGAGAAGACAGGGGGAGAGAGAGACACCCGCAGACCTGCTTCACCACCTGTGAAGTGATTTCCTGGCAGGTAGGGAGCCAAGGCTCCAACTGGTTCTTGAGCTTCACACTATGTGAGATTAACCTGCTGTGCTACTGCTGGAACCCCTGTCTGTGTGTATTTTATTTACTTTAAGGAGACTTATACAGAAAGAAATGTGCAGAGAGACCCAGAACACTGGGCCTGGCTTATGCTAGCATATGGGATTGAACCTGGGACTATGGAGCCTCAGGCAGAAAAGTTGTTTGTATAACCATAATGCTGTCTCTCCATCCTCCCACCTGTTGTATGCTTTACATTGGGTTGTTCTAGCTCTCCCCCGCCAAGAAAATTGGATCAGTCCTGCTAATTTCGCGGGCCCGCTTGGCCCCGCCCCAAGGATCCCCAAGAGGGTTCCAGAGTTCCAGAGTTGGAGAGTTAGAGAGTTGAAGAGTTAGAGAGTGCTTGGCGCCGTCGCGGGGGAAAGAGGCAACAGAGTTCTGTTTGGTGATTAGTTTGGGTTAGTTTATGAATCGTTGTTCCTGAATAAAGAAATACAGCTTCCCTGCCCAGCCGTATGTCTCTGGTCATCTCTGTTACCCGCCCGTGAAGCTAGTCTGGCCAGCTGGAGCTGCCGAATTTTAACAACAAATGGCACCCAACGTGGCATACAACACCCACCATTACCCTTTTACTGATATTTTAAGGAAATATCACTTTTACATGAAGTTCTTTAAATCAAACTATCCTAGCTACAATAAGGACAGAGAATTTAACACATTCTGTTTCAGCAAGTTAATATTTTTCTTTTCTTTTTTCTATTTATTTATTTATGAACATCAAGTTCATTGGATAAGAGGGGTAAAATTCCACACAATCCTCATCAGAGTTCTCCATCCCATGCCACCCCCTCCATTGGAAGCTCTTTTTCTTTTTCCCATCCTTCCTTCCTTTCTTTTTCTTTTTTCATTTTCTTTCTTTCTTTTTTTTTTTTTTTTGCCTTCAGGGTTATTGCTAGGGCTTGGTGCCAGCACTACAAAACCACTGCTCCTGGAGGCCTTTTTTTTTTTTTTCATTTTGTTGCTCTTGTTGTTATTGCTGCTGTTGTTGGACAGGACAGAGATAAATCGAAAGAGAAGGGGAAGACAAAGAGGGGGAGAGAGTATCAGGATATTTTGTTGAGCTTCCTCCATCAAACCTGAGGTTAGCACAGTGTCTGTCTTAATTATCGTGATGGTGGATTGCGATGTTGAAAGTGGCTTATCACTAGCATCTATAACTAGCCTCACCAAGTGACCCTCTTTGTCTCAAATGTGCTTTCCAGTAGCCACCTGAGGTTGCTTTACTCCCTTTGCTCACTTGAGGAAACCTATCCAGAGTGGTCAAGTAGCTTGCTCAGACTCTGCACTTATTGGACTGAAAAGAAGTAGGAGCAAATTGATGTACAGGGATCAGCAAAGCATGAAAGCAAGCAAACAAGAGATGTGATAACTGCTCTCCATGTTGGTGAAACACTTTCTATGTACCAGGAATTGACTTGTTTTTGTTCTTACAACAGGATTCAGGAGGTAGCTTACCTGCTCTATCATGCTTGAAACCTCAGATCCAAAGCCTGCCACCACATGGGAATGTAGAAGCTCTATGGATGGTGGAAGAGTGTTGTGGTGTGTCTCCTTTCTCCCTGTATCTCCTACTCTCTGTGAATTTCTCTTGTGTGTGTGTGTCTCCCTAAGGGATACAAAATTATGATTAATTAAAATGCTGATAAAACACAGTTCAGCACAAAATGAATAACTGCAAAATATAAAGCATGAAGCAACTAAGGCATTTAAAATATTGCCCTAAAATATTTGTATATGAATTATTGGAACATGTTTTTCAACATTTACTGTACATTAAAGAAGATACATTATTAATGAATGAGAGAGAAAGAGTACTCAATTTCTCTCTTGCACAGGCCATGACACAGATCAAATTTGGAACTTCATGTTTGTGTGCTCAGTATTTTACTCACTCTGCCACCTCACTATCACAGAATACTTAACTGTAGTTTTTCAAATATTAATGAGTGATATTTATATGTTCATATGGGTTGACTTATTTCCAGAATAAATATATGTATACACTATAAAATATGTGAATAATATATATATATATATATATCATTACTGCCCTTAATAATGGAAATATTAATAGTTAAGTTTCTATAGAAATGGGGTCAGGCAGTGGTACACCCAGTTGAACACACATGTTACCATGCACCATACAAAATCTCCAGTCCCCACCTGAAGGGAGAAAGCTTAATGTGTAGTGAAGCAGGTCTGCAGGTCTGCAGGTGTTTCTCTTTCTCTCACCCTCTCTGCATCCCCTTTCCCTCTCAATGTCCCTCTGCCTTATCTAATAAAGAATGAAAAGAAGAAAGGGGGAAGAAAGAGAAAGGAAGAAAGAAAGACCATGTACTTGTCCTGCTAGTACCAAGGTCTAGTGATAACCCTGGTAGCAATTATATATACATATATATATATAATTTTGATTAATCCATCAACAATTCATATGCATCTAATTACAGATATAAGTATTAAAATAAAAATATAAACATATATGTTATATAATTTGAAATACTAAAATATCTGAAGACTTAAGATATGCCTAACTCAAGAGAAAACAATGTTTCCTATGATCTTATTTATCAACATTGAATCAACTACAAACTTTCTCCCATAAAAAAGAAAGAATGGTACATGCAGATCTGGGGGGGCAGATAGCATAATGGTTCTGCAAAGAGACTCTGTCACCTGAGGTTCCGAGATCCAATGTACCACCATTAACCAGAGCTAATCACTCTTCTGGTAAAAATAAATAAATAAATTATCAAGCAAATCTGACAATTTTGTACATGTATTCTAAATGACTCAAGGAAAATAATTTCATTTTAATAAAACACTTTATTTATTTATCTATTACCAGAGTGCTACGTAGCTCTGGTTTCAGGCAGTGTAAGGGATTGAACCTGGAATTACAGGTATGAGAGATTCTTTGCATAGCCATTATGCTATCTACCATCTCTCACTCATTCATCAAACGTCTTTAGAAAAAGTGAAAAAGTCTGAAAATTATTCGAAGTATTTTTCTTTGTTTTCTTGGACAATTGCATTGCTGGGTTTGTGCCTTCATAATTTCTCCGTTCCTGGAAAAGTTTTCTTTTTGTATAATTTTTATTTTTAAGATGAAAATATTGACAAGACCATCGGATAAAAGGACTACAATTCCACACAATTCCCACCACCAGATCTCCGTATTCCATTCCCTCCTCTGATAGATTTCCTATTCTTTATCCCTCTGGGAGTATGGACCCAGGATTATTATGGGGTGCAGAAGATGGAAGGTCAGGCTTCTGTAATTGCTTCCCTACTGAACATGGGCGTTGACAGATCTATCAGTATTCCCAGCCTGTCTTTCTCTTTCCCTAGTGAAAGAGGAGGAGAGGAGGGGCTTCAGGGGAGGAGGGACTCCAGGACACATTGGTGGGGTTGCTTGCCCAGGTAAAACAGGTTGGCATCCTGCTAATATCTGGAACCTGGTGGCTGAAAAAGAGTTAAGATATAAAGCAGAACAAATTGTTGACTAATCATGAACCTAAAGACAAGTGTATTGCAGATGAAGATTTGGGGTCTACGTTTTAGAAAAGCTAGTATGCCTATTTTAGATATATTTGAAGGGTCCCATGAGTTTACTAGTTTTTACCTGAGCCTGGCATCTAAGATGCAGGTGGGCTCAGATTATTGTCTAGGGAGATGGTGTAATAATTGGAAAAAGGACTAGAAAGCTGAATCAGGAAAGAGAGTATCTCCCAAATATGGGGAAATATTAACAATATTTGAAAGAACATGTCATTACTAGAAATGTATTAACAATTTGAGCCCACTGTTAAAATTACATGACCTACAGAGGTTACACAGGCTCCTGTGCTGAATATGGGTCACAGATCAAATCTACTGGGTTTACAATTCACAATATTTACATACTTTCTTTAATTCCATTTCAGGTAGTGCACTTATTTTTAATTTTTTTTACATTTATTTATCCTCTTTTGTTGTCCTTGTTTTTTTATTGTTGTTGGATAGGACAGTGAGAAATGGAGAGAAGAGAACAGAGACGGGGAGAGAAAGATAGGCACCTGCAGACCTGCTTCACTGTCTGTGAAGGGACTCCCCTGCAGGTGGGGAGCCAGGGGCTCAAACCGGGATCCTTAAGCCATCCTTGCACTTTGTGCCATGTGCCCTTAACCCACTGTGCTACAGCCCAACTCCCAGGTGGTGCACTTCTTAACAAACCTCAAAACCTAGATACAGACCAAGGCCTATGAGATAGGGCATATATACATGTATTTACTAAGTAGGGGAAAACATATACCTTAAAGCAAAAGTCCACAGTAATTTGCAATGAGACAACAAATGTAGCTATCAAGTAGAAAGACCTAGAAAGACACCATAAAGGACCTAACGAAACAAACAGTTTCTATTTAGACCTAGATACCCTCCTCACCCACCTTCTATTCCACGACCCTCAATCACTGCAAAGCTAGACTTTTCAGACAAAGTAAGGACTACAAAAGCTGAATAAGGGCAAGAGACTGGCAAACTTTAATGATGACTACCAGGAAACTTTTTCTTTCTTTTTTCTTTTTTTTTTTAGATAGTGGCTGGGAGAATGAAAAGGAAGGGGAGAAGAGAGACAGAGAGACATCAGAGAATTACTCCATTGCTTGTGAAGTTCCTTCCTACAGGTACGTAAATGTGGTGAATAAGGACTTGGACCTCCATCTTCTTACATGGTAAAATATGAGATCTAGGTGCTGCTTGGTGGCTCAGCTGGTTAAGCACACATGTTGCAATGCACAAGGACAAGGGTTCAATACCCCAGTTCTCACCTGAAGGGGAAAAGCTTTGCAAAGGGTGAAGAGGGCTGCAGGTCTCTCTCTCTCTCTCTCTCTCTCTCTCTCTCTCTCTCTCTCTTCTTGTCACTGCCTTTCTCTCAATTTCTAGCATTCTTCGTCAAATAAATAAAGATAATAGAAAAATGAAGCTCTGCTTCCCCAGAGCCCCACCCTACTAGGGAAAGAGAAGGGCAGGCTGTGAGTATGGACCGACCTGTCAATGCCCATGTTCAGTGTGGAAGCAATTATAGAAGCCAGACCTTCCACCTTCTGCACACCATAATAATCTTAGGTCCATACTCCCAGAAGGATAAAGAATAGGAAAGCTATCAGGGGATGGGATGGGATATGGAGATCTGATGGTGGGAATTGTGTGGAGTTGTACCCCTCTTATCCTATGGTTTTGTTAATGTCTCCTTTTTTAAATAAATAAAAAAAAGAAAAAAAAGAAAATGAGATCTGGTGGATAAACCTTACCTGTTTAAATTATATATACACACATGTAATAATCATCTTTTTAACATTTATTTTTACTTACTTGTTATTGGATAGAGATAGAAATTAAGAGGGGAGGAGGAGATAGAGAGGGAAAAACAGAAACACCTGCAGCCCTGCTTCACAATCTGTGTAGCATTCCCCCTGCAGGTGGGAATCAGGGGTTTGGACCTAGGACCTTGCACACTGTAATGTGTGTGCTTAACCAATTGTGCCACTGCCTGGCCCTGTATGTGTGTATTAATCACACTTCCAAAACATATGTAGGACTGGTAAGATAGGACTGGTTTTCTGCTTTGTCATGAGTGTTACTTAGATTAGAGACCGACTCCCATTCATCAGGAGAAGTTTTAGTATTATGATGCCTTCCTTTTCCCTAGGTCTCTCTCTCTCTCTCTCTCTCTCTCTCTCTCTCTCTCTCTCTCTCTCTCTTCCCTCTCTCCTCTCTCCTCTCTCCTCTCTCCTCTCTTCCTCTTTCTGATTAAGCTGATTCCTGGGATTGAGTTGTGGTAAACCTGAAAGAGGGCACACATTATAATATTGATAACGCCTAATCCCACTGTCCTCTCAATAACAAGATTATGCATAGGTTTGGTTCCACTGCCAAGAGACTAGTTAATGTAAATTACTCAGTCCTATGGTTTTATAGATTATGGATTTTTTTAATACTTTAAATGATATTAATAATCTAAATGTTTGTAAAGTATTCTTTCATGGATTTGTGTGGTTGAAAAAGCCACCTTAACTTTCACACTTTGATTAGATAAATAGTTAATTTGCAATTGGATCTTACATTGTTGCATATTAATTAAAATATAAAGCATGTGCTATTTAACAGTAAATAAATCAGTTTTAATATGCTATGTTCTTAAAAGGCATAATTACACATAATTTGGTTATATAATTGAATTTATTTTTATTTATAAATCTTATTTGGAAGAACAGAGAAAAATCCAATAAACTACCTAGATATAGAGTTATATTCTCAGTTATAATATCTTACTATATCAAAAGAGGCTGATTGTTAAGTATGTCAAATTTGTCACTTATCCATTAAGAATTATATCTAGTGGGCCAGACAGTGGAGACTCCTGGTTAAATGCACAAAGACCTGGGTTCAAGCCCCTGTCCCCTGCCTGTAGTGGGGAGGAGCTTTGTGAGCCCCGAAGCAGTGCTGCAGGTATCCCTGTTTCTCTTTCCATATCTTTCTCAACCTTCATACTCAAATTTCTTTCCATCTCTATCCAAAACAATTCAATAAAATGCAAACATAAGAATGAATCTTGCAATGACTAGGAGTAGAAAATATATCAAGTAAATAATAAATGTCTAGGTAGAAATTCAGAAAGCTATTTCAAGATTTATTTTGCCTCAAGCTGCCTAATAAAATTATTTGAGATGCATGTTAGCTCTTATGACATTTCTAAAAGAAGTAGGTTTCTCATTATTTTATTAAACAGGTCTTTACCTATCAACTATTCTTTCACTACTTACATAAACAACTGACTTATTCTAATTTTAATTGATATCATGGGAATATATTAGTGACTAAGTTTGGTAAGTACATCTGATTTTCAGGAGGTAATACTTTTCTTCTTGTATTCCATTCCTTAATCATATTCAACATAACTAATTTAGTAAAAGAAAAAAAGTATCTTATTGGGATGAGGTAGTGGCACACCTGGTTGAGTGCACATGTGACAATGTACAAGGACCTGGGTTTGAGTCCCCAGTCCCCACCTGCAGAGGGAAAGCTACACAAGTGGTGAAGCAGGGTTTCTGGTGTCTCTCTGTCTCTCTAGTAGGCATATTTTAGTTATATTCCAAAGGGCATATGTTTATACTAGTTTTCTTTTTTTCCCCTGAGCCTGAAAATGTGATATGCCGGTGGATCCAAGTTATTGTCTGGGGAGATGATGTCATGGATGGAAAGGAACAGAAATCTGGATCAGGGAAGAAAGTATCTCCCTAATATGGGAAAGGAGTATAAATATTATTGACTGTAGACCCCATGAGTTTGATTTGGTCTGGGGCCCGTATTCAGCTTAGGAGTCTATGTGACCTTTGCATCCCTGTAGATCTGAGCCACACTCTTTGGTCATGAGTAGGAACATTCTAAGCTGCCCCAATATCGACCCATCTTCCTCAGGTGTAGCATAGAGTATATTGTCCAGCCTCCCTTCAGAGGATGGAACATTCTCTACCGTTGTTGATCCAAGTTGAAGGCAAGGTCCTATGGGGAGCCCACAAAGGAGTCTATTGTGTTGTTCCTGATAGAGATGACCAGTAACAATGGAGAGAGGGATTTATTTGAGATCTAGGTCCATCATGTCTGTTTGGGAATCTCAGGACTCCCAGATTAGGGCCCCAGCTGGTAGAATGGCCTGATAGTGACTGAAGAGTCATTGTTAAAGTATGCCCGTTTCTTGCCCTTATTCAGCTTTTGCAGTCCCTGCTTTGCTAAGGTTAGCTTTGGAGTGAGTGAGAGAACTGTAATAGGAAGTAGGTGAGGAGGGTATCTAAGTCTAATTAGATACTATCTCCTTAGGAACTTTGTACTGACTCACTACAGACTATTGTGTATTTTTGCTTTCAGGTATATATTTTGCTCTAATTTATGAATACATGTGAACATATGCTTTATCTCATGGTACTTCATCTATATCTAGGTTTTGGGACTTTGTTAAGACGTGAACCACCTGGAATGGAATTAGAAAATACTATGAAAGGAAAGGTCTCACCTGAGTAACACATCATGTATTAGTAAAGAAATGCAAATTAGTACTCCAATGAAATACTACCTAATACCTGTGAGGCTAGCCCACATCAACATAACAGGAGGTGACAGCTGTTGGTGAGAAAAGAAGCCTGAATCATTATTGGTAGAACTGAAAATTGCCATTATCTTTATGGAAAACAATCCTTAAATAAACATGGAAATACCTTATAATCCAGCAATACCACTCCTATGCATATGTTGAAAACAAGTAGTAAAATGATTATTTGGCAGCCCGGTGGTGGTGCGCCTGGTTGAGCACATGTATTACAATGTGCAAGGACCCAGGTTCGAGCCCTGGGGGAAAGCTTTATGAGTGGTGAAGCAGGCCTCAGGTGTCTCTCTGTCTCTCTCCCTCTCTATCACCCCACTCCCTCTTGATTTCTGGCTGTCTTTATCCAATAAATAAAGATAATAAAAATTTTTTTAAATGATTATTTGCATCCTTGAGCCCAGAGCATAATTTCTAGTAGGCAAAATGTTAACATAGGTCAAATGTTCCACAGTGGATGAGTGATAAACAAAATGTGTCATATGCATATAATACAGCATTATTCAGCCTTTAAAAAGCCAAACTCACTCTGACAGATGACACAACATGCCTGAAACTTGAGGGAATTATATTAAGTGAAATAAACTAGTTTCATGACAAGCACACAGATGTTATATAATGCTATGTATAATAAATAATTGGATAATCAAGCCTATAAATATAGAACGTGGAATGGTGGTGTCTAACCTAGAGGGGAGAGGAAATGGAGAGTTGTCTAATTAGTACAGAGTTTCAATTTTGCAAGAATAAAAGGCTTGAAGATTTACTTCACAATATTATGAGCTTTTCACACTAAGGATACACACAAATAAAAACAGTTAAATTGGAAACATTTTCAACATTATTTTTTTAAATATTCATGAATTTAATGATAGAGAAACAAAGAGTGAAAAAAGAAAGAACAGAAGGAGCACTGCTCTACTCTGTCACATTTTGCTGTCCAGGATCAGACTTGGGACCTCTCACTTGCATGTTCTGTGTGCTACCACTCTGTCATCTCCCTGGTCATCATTATATTTATTTTAATAAAAAAATTAAAATAAAAAGTGGACCAGAGATATAACTCAACCAGTAGGTTTCCTGTCGTGTCCCACAGAGGTTCAAGAAGTGGCATTACGTGAGAGGTGGAAAGAAAACAGAGAAAGCTGGGGTGATATGGTGTTTCTTCCTCTGTCCCTGTCTTCATCCCTCTCTCTCTCTCTGAATTATAAAGTAGCCTGGAAGGGTGAAATCATACATATGTGAGGTCTCTGTCACACAAATATATAAATCTTTTTAAAATGCATGAAGGGGAAGTCAGGCGGTAGCACAGCAGGTTAAGCACATGTGGCATGAAGTGCAAGGACTGGTTTAAGGATCCTGGTTCCAGCCCCCTGCTCCCCACCTGCAGGGGAGTCACTTCACAAGTGGTGAGTCAGGTCTGCAGGTGTCTCTCTTTCTCTCCCCCTTTCTGTCTTCCCCTCCTCTCTCCATTTCTCTCTGTCCTATCCAACAATGACAACAATAACTATAACAACAAAAATAACAAGGGCAACAAAGGGCAATAAATAAATAAAGATTAAAAAATAATAAAAATGCATGAGAAACTAGGAGAGTTCAGTATACACTAGATCCCGATTACTGCTTAGTATTTAAATTCCTAGATGGAACACAACATATGTTTCAGGACATTTTTGATGTGCTACATGAAGAAAGTGCTCTCAGAATAGTTACTTTAGATAAAAGAAAATCAGGCCCCAAATAATTAATTAAATGAAAGCTTTGAAAATAGCCTGTCACGAGTGTTCAAACGATCATACTCTCTTTCAAAGGTAAAAGACAGATAAAATGTAGCTTTCTTTTCTTCAGTATTTTATGATGAATTATAATATGTAAAATTATATTTTATAGGGAATCAAAAGCTTATACATGTTCATCTAAGATGTGACTGTTCTTTATATGAGAAAGTATTCCATTCCAATGGTGATTTTAAAATAAACTTTAAATACTAATAGGTCTTCAAGAATTTTCAACCTCTAAGAAGCAGTAGATACGATCTTTTTTTTTTTACCAGAGGACTAGTCTGCTCTGGCTTTTGTAGGTGCAGGGGATTGAACCTGGGACTTCAGAGCCTCAGGCATGAGAGTCTCTTTGCATAACCA
Source organism: Erinaceus europaeus (assembly GCF_950295315.1). NCBI lineage: Eukaryota > Metazoa > Chordata > Mammalia > Eulipotyphla > Erinaceidae > Erinaceus > Erinaceus europaeus. Next base: position 29,936,243 of record NC_080166.1, read on the forward strand.
TTATGCTATCTACCCTCTCCGGATACAATATTTTCTATTGCTATAAACTACTGAGATAACATATTAAAACTCATAAGGATTTATATAAAATTTCTTTTTAAAAGATAATGTGAACTTTTGTTTATTTACTAGAAAGAAATCTAGAGAAAGAAACCTTGAGTATTACTTGGGCATATGTAGTGCAAGGGGTCAAACTTGGAACATTATACCTGCAAGTTGGAGCTCTGCCCACTATACCAATCTCCCAAGTTGCAATGTGACAATTACTTATGCTTAAACATAAAACATTTCGATAATGCTGATTTACTTTATTAAAATGCATATACCCTAAGGAAGCGCACATAAATAAATGTTAAGAGCTTTGTGAAATTAAGAAACACTTATAAAGAACCAACATAATAAGGAATCTTATTTCAGCTTTTCTTAACTAGGTTATTCACATTTGGGAACTTAATATTTTCAAAGTGTGAACATCTACAAAAGAATCTGCAGAGATATGTTTTAAACTTTGGAAATGTAAGATTATTTCTATTGAATGATTAAATACTTCAAAGTGGTAAGAAAACTACTGCAGAAAGCAACCAGTTCCTCTAATCAAAAGTAAGGGACTCCAGCCCTCAAATATCCCAAAGTAAAATGACAGTAGATAAAAATGGAAACTTTTGATGATATTAATTCTTCCAATCCATGAGCATAGGATGTCTTTCCATTTCTTGGTATCATTTTCTATTTCCTTGAATAGTGACTAATAGTTTTCAGTGTACAAGTCTTTCACTTCTTTGGTCAGTTTTATTCCTAGGTATTTTATTGATTTTGCTGCAACAGTGAATGGAAGTGACTTCTGGATGTCTTCTTCTTTGGATTTAGTGTTTATACAGAGAAATGCCACTGATTATTGTACATTGATTTTGTATCCTGATACCTTGCTGTAATGCCTAATAAGTACCAGTAGTTTTCTGCTGGATTCTTTGTTTTTTTTTTATATATTTACTATCATATCATCTGCAAAAAGTGAGAGCTTGACTTCTTCCCTTCCAATCTGTATTCCTTTGATTACCAACCATGACATCATCTCCCCAGACAATAACTTGAATTCACCTGCATATCAGATTTCAAGCTCAGGGGAAAAAGAAAAAAAAACAAAAACTAGTATAACCACAGGCCCTTTGGAATATAACTAAAATTTGCCTACTAGCTATCTACAAAATGGAGGGCCCCCCCACCCCAACTCTTCATCTCACTGTTTCAGCCTTTAGGTCTATGATTGGTCAACAATTTGTTTGACTTTGTATGTTAACTCTTTTTTCAGCCACCAGGTTCCAGATGCTAGCATGATGCTGACCAGACTTCCCTGGACAGACAACCCCAACAATGTGTCCTGGAGCTCCACTTCCCCAGAGCCCTTCCCCACTAGGGAAAGAGAGAGGCTGGGAGTATGGATCGACTTGTCAATGGGGAAGCAATCATAGAAACCAGACCTTCTACCTTTTGCATCCCACAATGACCTTGGGTCCATAATCCCAGAGGGTTAAAAAATAGGAGAACTATCAGGGGAGGGGCTGGGATAGAGAGTTCTGGTGGTGGGAAATGTGTAGAGTTGTACCCCTTTTATCCTGTGGTTTAGTCAATGTTTCCTTTTTATAAATAAAACATTTAAAAAAAACAATGGAAACTTTTCAGGTCATTTTACATGTGTCATTTTGTGAAATAGCAGTAGCAAATCTCAACACTGTCATTCTCATTGCATTTTTTTATCACTTTAAGCAATGTGTTTCTATCAGTTTAAATGATATTCAACTAATTAGTTAAAGAAAATGTATGTGGTGTTGGGGAAAATTAACTCAGGTTCACTGCTTATGCTTTTGTGTGTGTGTGTGTTTACTGAAAATCACTATAGCCTAATCTCTCTCTCTCTCTCTCTCTCTCTCTCTCTCTCTCTCTCATTGCTGCCAGGGTTATTGCTGGAACCTAGTGCCTGCAAGATGAATCCACCACAATGGTTAGTCATTTCCATCTCTTTTAATTTATTTTCTTTTTTTCAAGATAGAGAGATTAATTTAGAAGAAGAAATAGTAGTGAAAGAGTGAAAGAGATAATACTATAACACTGCTTCGTAGCTCATAAAGTTTTCCCATCCATTGCAGGTGAGGTCCAGGGATAAGAACCTGGGTCCTTGCACGTGATAGCTTGTGCACTCGACTGAGTGTACCACCGTCTAGCTCCATCTTTTCTTTTATCCTTTTTGTTTCTTCTCATCACAGTGCCAGAGCGTACCCTTCCACCATAATACCTGCAAAGTGGTACCTGGTCCTCAACATGGGCCATGCATGTGCAAGACACCTTGTGGTTATACCATCACTTTCTCCCCTGATTTTTAAGAGAGAATATATAGAAAGAAACAAAGAGACACCACAACACTGCTCTACTGAAATGCCTAAGAGCTCAAACCCAAGGCCTCACATGTAGGGGTATGTACACTATAATAAATTGGTTACCCTTAATATCCCAATGTACCCAATAATTCCCTAAAATACTTCTGGAATATCAGTCCCGCAGTTGCTTTTTTCTAAGATTTATTAAAATGTCTTATGTATAATTATTCTTTTAAATTTTATACCTGAGGTTTTCCTGCTTTCAAGCTTATTTTTTATTAATTTCAACCAAATTTATAGCCATTTATAAGATTTTCAAAAATAGAATGGGTCCAGAAAATGAAGCATAGAATTTCCATAAGGAGTGAAGGAATGATTAAGTAGGATTGCTTATTCATGAAAAGAAAATTGTACAAAATCTTGTGTAATATTTCTGAAGTGTTCAAAACACTATGTTCTAGTTATCATGTGGTACCTATGCAAATTTTGCTGAACAGATGTTGAGAATGTAGTGAAATTCTAGTCAGTATGATCATTCAAAAGTTCAGTCTGGTCTTTGTAAAAATAACCCAGCATAAATGATGCATAGAGTTTCTAGCTGGGCTCCTTATGTACTACAGTCAGAGCCAACAGCCCTGGGCATAAGACATCTGGAAGTGTAAGCCACTGAACTTGACTAATATCTCTTCTAGATTCCATTGAAAATTGCATACTTCCAGAGGGTTAGAGAATGGGAAAGCTATCAGGGGAGGGGATGGGATATGGAGACCAGGTGGTGGGAATTGTGTGGAGTTGTACCCCTCCTATCCTATGGTTTTGTTAATGTCTCCTCTTTAAAAAAAAAAAAAGAAAGAAAGAGAGAAAGAAAGGAAGAAAGAAAGAAAGGAAGAAAGAAAAGAAAATTGCCATTTAGTTTAAGAAACCCAAAATAGCAAAGAAAAACAAATGTCAAAGACACAGAGGTGAAATTATTTATATCTCATTTTATAAGGTAGGCATTATGTCATACATTGTGTCTACATTTTTCTATACATGATAGTTCTCCATGGTTTAATGTATGAATATGCATTTTGCTGATGTAATTGCACATATCTGTACATTTAAAATATAACATTGATTCTTTGTTGTTTGCCATTTCTTATTTAAACCTAGATTTCTGGATAAAGTACTTATTTCAGAATTATAACATATAATCTGTATTAGCAAATGTTCAGAATACTGAAAAAATATTTATACATTCTTTGTAATTAACAGAGTAACCAGAAGTTTTGTTCCTATTGTCAAGGTAACTTATTTTTTTCACATTTTCCTCTTAAACTTACCAATGTGCCATCGTCAAATGGAATATCAATGGAGGGCCTGGGCAATGGCACCTCCAGTGGAGAGCACATGTGACAATGAACAGATACCCCAATTTAAGTCTCCAGTCCCAAATTTTGGGGGATAGAGAATCATGATTGGTGAAGCAGTACTGCAGCTACCTTTATTTCTTTACCTTTATAGCTCCCCTTCCCCTCTAAATTTCTGTCTCTAGCCAAAATATTAAATTACACTAAATTAAAGACATATCAATGAAAGGAACTAGACATATACAAGATGTTATAGCTTCTCGGCATCCCATGAGAGAAACAAGGAGGCTTCATGGATGGTAGAGGAGTTCTTTATTCTTTATCTTCTTCTCCAAAAGTAAAAATAGAAGGAGAGAGGGATACGACAGTGACAGATAACATATGTGGGACCCATAGCTCATTATCTCACAGAGTATTAAAATCACAACAGAAATGATGGTTACATAGATACTTACATAGAGAAATTTTGGGAGACATTACTGATTAACAGTGATAGATCATGTTCCCTTTTCAATGTGAGGATATGAATGAATACTACTTTTCTACCACTTTTTCATTTAGCACTCTCTATATGGAGTAATCATCAGAACCCTGTCTCCCCAGTTCATATATTTAAATTCTAATCAGCAATGACATGGTACAGAGTAGGGCAATTGGTGGATGATTAGATCATAATAAAAGAAATCTCACAAAACAAATCAATGCTCTTACAAAAGAGACCTTAGAAGATATTCTTGTCTCTTAAACACAGTACAGTTATAGGAAGAAAACAGCCCATATGAACTAAATAAAGAGGTCCCACTAAATACTGAGTCTGCTGGTTCCTTAACCTTAGATTCTCCATCTTTCAAAAACTCTGAGATATAAATGCTAATGTTAAAGTCTTCCAGTCTATAATACGTGTTTTTTTTTTTTATAAAAGTCAGAGATGATTATGAAGAAAACAATACTTTTTTTTAGGATCAATGTTGGATAGACAAAAACATTTTGTGTTATATCTAGCCTTAAGAATTGATTTAGCAAGCAAAAACAAAGCTTAACTGAATAGTATTTAAGAGGCCAATGGTGGATCCATTTGAGCGCATGCTTCACCAGGCTCAAAGACAATGATTCAAGCCCTCAGTCCCCATCTTTGGAGGAAACTTCCACAAGGCTGGAAATCTCACTTTTTTTTAAAAACCCTAATCACCTCTGTATCATGCTGTGTGGGGACTGAATTTGGGACTTTTGGAACCTCTGGCATGAGAGTCTCTTTGCATAAACATTTTGCTATGTACCTTTAAATATCACTCTGTCTTCTTATTCCTATCTTGATGTTCCCCCCAAGGGTTATTGCTGAGAGTCTATTCCGGCACTACAAATCCACTGCCCCTGGAGGCCATGTTTTCCATTTTATTGGATAGGACAGAGAGAAAACTTCCCACATGTAGGTGGGGAGCTGGGGACTCAAACCTGGATCCTTGTGTGGTTTCCTTGCTTTTAATACTATGTGTGCCTAACCAGATGCGCCACAACCAGGCCCCTGATATTTGATATTCTATTTTATTATTTTATATTTTATTTTATTTTATTTTGCATCCAGAGTTATCCCTGGAGTTTGGTACCAGAATTACAAATCTACTGTTCCTGGTGGCCATTTTATTCAATTTATTTGATAGGATAGAGAGAAATTGAGAGAGGAGGGTGAGATAGGGAGAGAGAAAGAAAGACACCTGCAAATCTGTTTCACTGCTGCTTCTGAAGTGTTCTCCTTGAAGATGGAGAATGGAGGCTCAAACTTGGATCTTTGTGCATGTCCTTGAGTTTAGTACTATGTGAACTTAACCAGGTGCACCACCGCTCACCTCTCCCCCCTTGATATTTTTAAAACTTCATTTACATAATTTGATAGAATAGAGAGAAATTACGAGGTAAATGGGATAAAGAGGGATAGAGGGACAGATAGATACCTGTAGTTCTGCTTCACAGCTTGTGAAACTTTCACCCTATAGGTTGGGTCTGGAGGCTTGAACCTGGGTCCTTGCATATGGCAATATGTGCAATTAACTAGGTTTGCCACTGCCAGGTCGTTCCCCATCTCAGTTAATCTGTGTCATCTCTAAATAAAAAAAAAGAAAGTTAAATAGGTTTTTAATATAGAAAAATATTAAAAATAAATACTTCTTTAGTATCAGTAACTTCTGCAGCAATGATTCACTGGTCCTGAAACATCTCCTGCCTTGCAGGAGGGGACCTGCTTCTTGAACCTGGGTTTTTGTTTTGGGTAAACTTGTGTACTCTCCCTGATGGGACATGACCTGAACTCTAGGGCCCATCTTAAACATTCTATCTGAAGGATCACTTAGTGAAGGTATGAGTTTGTTTCCCAGTATCACTCACACACACACACACACACACACACACACACACACACACACACACACACACACACACACACAATATCTGTAGAAGCAGCAGCAACAACAAAAAAGAAAATTTCCCCATACCTATGGACATCTAATCTTTGATAAGGGGGCCCAAAGTATTAAATGGAAGAAGGAGGCTCTCCTCAATAAAAAGGTGCTGAGAAAACTGGGTTATAACATGCAGAAGAATGAAATTGAAACACCTTATCTCACCAGAAACAAAAATCAACTCCAAATGGATCAAAGACCTGGATGTCAGACTGGAAACTGTCAAATACTTAGAGGAAAACATTGGTGAAACACTTTCCCACCTAAACCTCAAGGACATCTTTGAAGAATCAAACCCAATTGCAAGGAAGACTAAAGCAGAAACAAACCAATGGGACTACATCAAAATGAAAAGCTTCTGCACAGCCAAATAAACTATCACACAAACAAAGAGATACCTCACAGAATGGGAGGAGATCTTCACATGCCAAACATCAGACAAGAGACTAATCACCAAAATATACAAAGAACTCAGTAAACTTAGCACCCAAAAAGCAAATGACCCCATCCAAAAATGGGCAGAGGATATGAACAAGACATTCACTACAGAGGAGATCCAAAAGGCTAACAAACATATGAAAAACTGCTCTAGGTCACTGATTGTCAGAGAGATGCAAATAAACACAACATTGAGATACCACCTCACCCCTGTAAGAATGGCATACATCAAAAAGGACAGCAGCAACAAATGTTGGAGAGGCTGTGGGGACAGAGGAACCCTTCTACACTGCTGGTGGGAATGTAAATTGGTCCAGCCTCTGTGGAGAGCAGTCTGGAGAACTCTCACAAGGCTAGATATAGATCTTCCATATGACCCAGTAATTCCTCTCCTGGGGATATACCCCAAGGATTCCATAATGCCCAACCAAAAAGATATGTGTACATCTATGGTCATAGCAGCACAATTCATAATAGCTAAAACCTGGAAGGAACCCAGGTGCCCAACACCAGATGAGTGGCTGAGAAAGCTGTGGTACATATATACAATGGAATACTATGCAGCTATTAAGAATAATGAGCCCACCTTATCTGACCCATCTTGGACAGAGCTGGAAGGAATTATGTTAAGTGAGCTAAGTCAGAAAGATAAAGATGAGTATGGGATGTCCCCACTCATCAACAGAAGTTGAAAAAGAAGAACAGAAAGGGAAAGTAAAGCAGGATCTGATTAAATTGAGAGCAGGGCACCAATGTAAAAACCCTGTGGTGAAGGGGAGGGTGGCCACTGGGATTCCAGCGTGGTTGGGGGTAGGATGGGTGGTGGGGATGAGGCACAGTCTTTTGGTGGTGGGAGTGGTGTTTATGTACAATCCTATTAAAGTATAAACATATAAACCATTATTTAATTAATATGAGAGGGGAAAAATTGATCATATGGCTAGAACTTCTTAAAACACAGACTGAGTCTTTTTAACACATAGGCTGTCTTTGATATGTTGTTTCTCCCAAAAGCCTAGACAAGGGAGAACAGAAGCAACCAACAGCACAGCTATATACAAGATGCTGGGTACTATACCCCAAACCCTAACAAAGGGACTTTCCAAAGTTAACCCTATCACCAAAAAATGTGATGATAACAACAACTATCCATTGTCTTCTTGAACCCTAAGACAATAGGAACCTCACATTTCCACTATAGAGCCTATATTTCCCCCAGTCCTACAACCTTAGGGTGGGGCCCACTTTTCTGCATGCTGCTCTCAATTCAAATAAAATAATATTGCATCTGTGGATAGCAACCTAATCAATGCAACGGGTGCCACCCCAGCCTGCTTCACTTCAGACTGTGACCAGAGACTTCAGGTGTGGAATGACAACCCTTCAGCTTCATCACTCAGGTGAGACCTTTCCTTTCATAATATTCTCTAATTCCATTCCAGGTGGTCCACTCCCCAATAAAGTCCCCAAACCTAGATATAGTCCAGGTCCCCTGAGATAGAGCATAGGTTCACCCGTGCCCATAAACTAGGGGAAAAATATATACCTGAAAGCAGAAGTACACAAGAGCATGCAGGGAATACCCCCAACACTTCATCTGCACTGTTCCAGTCTTTCGGTCCATGATTGTTCAACAATTTGTTTGGCTTATTATGTTAACTCTCTTTTCAGCCACCAGGTTCCGGATGACAGGGAGATGCTGACCAAACTTCCCTGGACAGATGACCCCATCAATGTGTACTGGAGTGCCACTTCCTCAGAGCCCCACCCTACTAGGGAAAGAGAGAGGCAGACTGGGAATATGGATCGACCAGTCAATGCCCATGTTCAGCGGGGAAGCAATTATAAAAGCCAGACCTTCCACCCTCTGCAACCCACAAGGACCCTGGATCCATACTCCCATAGAGATAGAGAATGGGAAGGCTATCAGGGGGAGGGGATGGGATATGGAGATTGGTTTATGGGAATTGTGCGGAATTGTACCCCTCTTATTCTATGATTTTGTTAATCTCCTTTCTTAAATAAAAAATAACAAAAAGCAACAATAATAATAATAAAAAAGAAAATTTCATTGGTAGGGAATAAAACATTTATTAGTTATGTATTCTAGAAAAACGTTATCAACCTTTAAAAAGAACTTACAAAATTATGTTTTAAATTTCCCATTAACTATTATGATCTTGAGGAAACACAAACCATTATAAAAACAGTGACTTCTGAAGTTAAGAAGACGACTTGCTAACTTTTGATAATTTCCTTTCATATCAGCCCTCTAAGACATTTAAGAATGAAAAATAAGGCTATAATAAGTTTCTATCATATGCATTATTCTATCATATGCGTATCATTCATTCCACCTGTTTGTAGGATTGACTTTTGAAGCATCAGTTTCTCTAGTCATGTCAGTTTAAGAATTAACAATACTATACTAGTTTTTTTTTCTTCTTCTGAGCCTGACATCTGATATGCAGGTGGTAGAAAAGGGCTAGAAAGATGGATCAGGGAAGAGAGTAGCTCCCAAATATGGGAAAGGGGTGTAAACATAGTTGACTGTAGACCTCATCAATTTGATCTGGGGCCTAAATTCAGCTTAGGAGCCTATGTAACCTCTGCATCCCTGTAGATCTGAGCTCACATTCTGTGTTCATGAGTAGGAACATTCTAAGCTGCCCCAATATCAGGACCCATCTTCCTCAGGTGTAGCATAGAGTATGTTGTCCACCTTCCCTTCGGAGGATGGAGCATTCTCTACCATTGATAATCCATGTCGAGGGCAAGGTCTGATGCGGGCCCACAGAGGTGTCTATTGTGTTTTTCCTGATAGAGATGACCAGTAACAATGGAGAGAGGGATCTGTTCAAGTCTAGGCCCATCATGTCTGTTTGGGACTCTTAGGACTCCCCGACTAAGGCCCCCAGATGTGACTAAAGAGTCACCGTTAAAGTATGCCAGTCTCTTGCCCTTATTCAGCTTTTACAGTTTTTACTTTGGTAAGTTTATCTTTGGAGTGACTGAGGGAAGTGTAATAGGAAGTAGGTGAGGAGGGTATCTAAGAGGGTATTTAATTAGGAACTTTATGGTGTCTTTTTAAGTCTTTCTACCTATTTGCTGCATATATTAACTCACTGCAGATATTGTGCACTGCCAGGAGTCATTTCTCTGCTTGATAAGCTTTGAAACAATGGAAGCCCTCGAGACAAGTTTTCATTTCCCCCTGGGCAGACCATTTCCCCTCAGGTAGACCATTTATCAGAAATCAAGTGACACAACACATGGTTTCGGCCATTGTATGTTGCAAGGAACATTCCACTTTGATGACTGCTCCCCCTCCTCCTCCTCCTCCAGCACTCCCCCCTTCCCCAAAGCCTTATAATGCCTGTGAACACAATAAAATTTTGCAGCTTGATCAGAATCCTGGCTTGCTGTCATTCTTTCATGTCTCTTGTCCCTGTTATTCCAGGTCCCGAGGTTCCTAGCCCCTGTTCACCACCCCGCTGGCCAGGACAGTGCACTTTTGATTTCAGGTATATATTTTTATCTAATTTATGGAAGCATGTGAACATATGCCCTATCTCATGAGACCTGGTCATAGTCATGGGCCCTTTGGAATATAAATAAAATAGGGCTACTAGCTATTACAAAATGGAGACCCACTCAACCCTTCATCTGAACTATTCCAGCCTTTAGGTTCATGATTAGTCAACAATTTGTTTGGATTTATATGTTAAATCTTCTTTTAGCCATCAGGTTCCAGATGTTAACATGATGACAACTGGACTTCCCAGGGCATGTGACCCTACCAATATGTCCTGGAGCTCTGCTTCCCCAGAGCTCGGCCACATTAGGGAAAAAGATTGGGATGCATTGGATCGACCTTCCCATGGTGCATCTCGTGAGTACCCATTCATTGGGGAAACTGACGATCCTTCCTAGCCGACTGAATCCTCATGGATCCCAGTCACTTTCAAAGCCAGCAACAAGCAGCTCCTGACAGCTTTCAAGCTGTTGGTCCTGCTCTTCGAGTCCTCCAACTTAATGTTGAGGGGCTGTCCTTTGCCAAATGTGTTCTTATTGGTCAATTGGCGATACAGCATCAGGCAGATGTCATCTGCCTACAAGAAACACATATAGCAGTCGATGAAGCTGCTTGATTCACCATCAGTGGATTCGATTTAATATGCTATAATCTCCATCTTAAACATGGCCAAGCCATCTACGCCAAATCCTATCTTGCAGACGTTTACCATATGGCCTCTTCGACCTTCTACGACTCCATTACTATTGGAACTATTCAGCTCGTCAACGTATATAAGCCTCCCAGTGCCTCATGGGATAATGAGGTCCTGCCTAGGCCGAATCACCCAGCCGTTTATGTTGGAGACTTTAATAGTCATCACCAAGACTGGGGATATTCCTCCACTCGTGCTGACGGCTCTATCTTAGCCGACTGGGCTTCAGCGAATGACCTCTCCCTATTATACGATCCCAAACAGCCAGGCTCTTTTCACAGTGCTAGATGGAATAAAGACTCGTCACCTGACCTGTGCTGGATTAGCACAGTCAACGGCCAAGCCTTTCCCGCTACGAGACAAGTTCTCAAGATCTTCCCGCACAGTCATCATGGCCCAGCTATCATCCGCATTGGTCTCCAGCTCCCACTGATTCTGTGCTCGGAGAAACTAAGATGGAACTTTCGGAAAGCAAACTGACGTCTGTTCAGTGATCTTACCAACAAATCTATTCCTGCAATTCCAATTAACTCTATCCCCTCTGAAGATTCCTACAGGCACTTCTGCCAAGCCATCTTCAAAGCAGCTTCCCAAGCCATTCCTCATGGGAGACGTGTTAACTATACACCTTGTCTTGATGCTGAATGTGAGCAACTACTAAAGCAGTATGATGAGTCGGGTGACCCAGATGTGACTGACCATCTCATTGCCTCCCTGGATGCAGCACGCCAAGCCCGCTGGCAACAACTCACTGAAAGTCTGAACTTCACCCACTCAAGTAGGAAGGCCTGGAAGCTTCTTCACAGACTGGGTGCCAGTAGCCAACCCCCTCCCATCTCCCATCCTCCCGTATCTCCAAACTCAGTGGCTAGTCACCTAACTCAAGTTGGACGTGCTAAATCGACCCAGTCCGTAAAAGATAAATCTCCCATGAGTGGTCATCCCACTTCCGGTTATCTTGTCCATCTCCAAAACTCTCTCCGTTTACACTGTCTGAACTGGAAGACACTTTGAAGAGGGTTAAACCGGGAACAGCTGCTGGCTATGATAACATCACCCCAGAACTCATTCTTAACCTGGGTCCTGCGGCAAAGAAGTAGCTCGCTTCATTCCTGTCCCACATCTTGGAATCTGAGTCTATGCCCAAAATTTGGCGTCGCTCGAAGATTATAGTAGTTTTGAAACCAAAGAAAGACCCAACACTGGCCGCCAGCTATAGACCAATTTCTCTCCTCTCCATGTGTTACAAACTCCTTGAGAGGCTGCTTCTGTCATGTATTTCTCATCTTACAGAGAAATTCCTATCACCCACCCAAGCTGGTTTCCGCCCAGGAAGATCTACCTGCGAACAAGCCCTGACCCTCTCAACTTACATTGAAAATGGATTCCAGAAGAATTTAAAGATGGGTGCTGTCTTTGTTGATCTCACAGCAGCCTATGACACAGTTTGGCACCGTGGTTTCCTAGTCAAGATCTCAAGATGCCTGCCTCCATGGGTGGCCAACACTATATCGTTTCTTCTCCAAAACAGAAGATTCTGGGTGCATCTGGGTGACAAGTCTAGCAGATGGAGACTTGTCTCAAGTGGCCTCCCCCAGGGCTCTGTTCTGGCTCCTACGCTATTTAATATTTACATCAATGACCTCCCAGAAACTTCTTCAAGGAAGTTCATCTACGCCGACTACATCTGCTGTGCAACTCAGGCATCCAAGTTTGACATCCTCGAGGAAACACTCAAGAAAGACATGTCTCTGGTATCTGATGACTGTAAAAAATGGCGACTAATCCCTAGCACTGCAAAAATGGTATCATCTGTTTTCCATCTACACCATGCCTCGGCCTCACGTGAGCTTAATGTGCAACTTGGCAATACAAGAATCCGGCATGAAGCCCAGCCAGTCTATCTTGGCGTTACTCTCGATCGCACTCTGTCATTTCACAAACATCTCATAAATACTGCAGCAAATGTGGGCGCGAGGAATAACATCATTGCAAGACTAGCCAGCTCCTCATGGGGTGCGAGCGCTTCCACACTACGATCATCATCTCTGGCATTGTGCTATTCTACTAGAGAATACTGTGCCCCAGTATGGTTCTGTAGCCCCCATGTCCACTTGGTCGATTCCAAATTATATTCCTCCATGAGGATAATTTCTGGAACCATCTGTTCCACCCCGGTTCCATGGCTGCCAGTTCTTAGCAACATCGCCCCGCCAGATATTCGTCAGGATGCGGCATCATCTAAGTTCATTTCCCACGTCTACGCTCGACCAGACCTGCCAATATACGCGGATATCTTTGCCCACCCTGTCCAATGCTTGACGTCTCATCACCCAATCTGGTCCCCTATGCCTACACTGAACTTCTGTGTTCCAGTCTCTTGGATACAGAGTTGGCAGTCAGCTGAGGTAAAGAACAAACACCTCATCACAGACCCCTGCAAGCGTCAACCTGGCTTTGACTTAGCATGTTATGATTGGGCCCTCCTCAATCGCTATCAAACAGGCCATGGCCGGTGCGCTGCTATGTTCCATCTCTGGGGAGCCAGAGATGACCCGAACTGCCCCTGTGGCTACAGACAGACTATGACCCACATAGTCAACGACTGCCACCTCTCCAGATTCAAAGGAGGTCTCGAAACTTTACATCAGGCTCAATCTGACGCTGTTGACTGGATACGGAAGAAGGGCAAACGCTAGAAGAAGAAGGGAAAAATAGAGACAGGCTGGCAGTATGTAATTACCTGCCATGACTCATGTTCAGCTGGGAAGAAATTACAGAACAGACCTTCCACTTTCTTCACCCCATAATGAATCTGGGTCTATAATCCCAGAGGGATAGAGAATGGGAAAGCAATCAGGAGATGGGATGGGATATGGAGTTCTGGTGGTGGGAATTGTGTGGAGTTGTATCCCTCTTTTCTTATGGTTTTGTCAGTGTTTCATTTTATAAATAAAATTTTTTTAAAAAGATGTGGGAGGAAAAAAAAAGAATTATCAATACTACCTTGTAATCAATCTAAAACAATCTGAGCTAAAACATCCATGACATATTAATAAAATTTAGCCAAACCATGAATTAAGTAAATTTTTATTTGAGTTTTTTCTCTCCTGTTTTTCTTAACTCAAAACATGTTTAATCAGGCAAATTCTGAATATAAAGATAAACAATAGAAGCTGCTATGTTTTATAAACATAGGGATTGGTTTTTAAATGTCAGATTCATTTATGTCCAGTAAAAAACTATTTATGATAGAAGAGCAAATAAAAGTAAAAATAATAAAAAAATCCCAACCAATGAATGAATGGTTTTAGCTTAATAAAAGCTGACCTTTATCTTGAATTAAGGCTATTAACTCTAGCTTACCAAAAACTATTAATTATGTATTAGTTTTATAATAAATTTGGCATCTCATTACCCATATTTCCTTCATTATAACTTTTCTTAAAAATAAGCATATGGTAAGAACGTATTTGCCGACACTCATGTGAAGTGGCTGCAACCAGGAGATAAGCTACTGGCCTTCCACTACTGGCTCTAGTGACCATGTATAAAGAAGGAAGCACCAGGAGAGATTATTGTATGAACCTCTGTTTAATTAGGGTAAACACAAGGCTTTATAGCAAACAGAACAAAGGAAATTTTTCACATATGTCAGAAATTACAGGTTTCTTAAAAGTCAGCTTGTCCCTATAGTGGGGAGGGGTAGGAATGACAAGAGTTGATGTGATACCAAAAGGTCAGAACAGTTAGTCTCCATGATGTGGGCATGTTAATTATCCAAAGATATTAAGAAAAACATAGTGGGCAAACCAGTAGAGTGAGATGAAACAGAGAGAGACAAGGCTTGATGTGAATCATAGATATCAAAGAAAAGCAAGGAAATAGATGTGGGGGTCTCACTGCCAAGTCACTGGCAAGGGTGTATGATAGAGTGTGTTCTCCTATATGATCAAAAGGTGAACTTATAGTGAATGTGTGAACTTTGAATGACTAAAGTGAACTGTCAAGCAGGCAGCCATTTGCCCTGCTAGCAGGGGGAACTAAGTGTGAGAGGCTTATAGGTTTTCTGTGGGCTTGAGAGACTAACAAGGGGAAACTGAGCCATGGAGGACATTTCCCTCTTAGCTCATCCCTATAAGGGAGAGGCCAACAAGTGGGGTGTCTTTCCAGATCTCCATCCAAGGATGGGAGAGCTCCCCTAAGCTCTACCAAGCTTTCACATAGTCCTACAAGTATTTATACTATACTAAAATTAGTTATCAAGAAAACTCCTTCTTTGTATTCTGCTTGTAATTTCAGTGAGCTTACTGTCTGAAAAAGTCAAATGTAAGTTTTTTACACACGTAGTTTATTAAATCTTCACAATATAGCAGAAAGGACTTTTAAATTGAATGATATTCAGGTACATATTACTCTTTATTGAGGAAAGTCTCTCCCACTAGATGTTAGAAAAAAACTCACGTGATGATATGCAGGTAATACTCTCTTCCTCCTGGGATCAAAGGAACTGCGTATAATATTTTGGTTGCTCATGCTAGGATACTTTGGTATGGACTGAAGTAGTGAACCAGATAGAACAATATGAGTGAAATACATATTTACAAAAATGATAATTGTAATATGATATTTTATTTGTATACTTATACTGCTTTTTGGTGACCTGTATAAGATTGATAATATACTGTGCATATTATGCATTAATAAATAAATATAACTAAAATAATTGGTAGAATATATTTTCCTCACTTCTTCCTGTCTTAAGCAAGGGGAAATCATAGATGCTGGAAGAGCCAGACTCTTCAGTAGGCCAACAGAGATATCTTTTTCTGTTAATGTATAGTTTCAAGGCCTCATCCTCTGTGGCTAGTGTGACTCTGATTGACCCCCAAATTATATGCCCTTCTCATATGTGGCAGTGCCAGGGTAGGGTTGCCCTCCCCACCTCACATATATACAATACAGTCTCCATCATGTTAGTGATGTGCAGAGAAGTTATCTAGGATTAGGGAAGTTATCAAACTCTATGGAAGGGTGGTCCAATATGTCACAAATTTTCAGAGATGCTTGCACACTAAAACTGTATTTTTGGCCCTTAAAGAATTTGCATATCCCCATTCCTCCCCATACTTCTTTATCCTAAGGAAAGCACTGACCCACTAGAGAAAATAATCCAAGATGAGTTAACATATTATCCAGGATACCTGTACAGGATCAGCCCATACTTTACCCTGGGTAACGACAGGTCCCAGGGACCTACACTGACCTACAAGAACAACTGAGACTAAGTTACACAGAATATCAGAAGTCTGGCACTGCGTCCCCAGCCTACTTTGAAATTGAGGTACCACAACCTATGCTGACAGTTGTGATTTCCATAGTCTTTCAGTAGGTGCTTAAAGATTGGGGTATTGTAAAGCAGGCTATCATTTACTAGCTGGGCAGCATTCCAACAAATAATGATGGCAAGATCCTCCTATCTTCAAGACAACATAAGGAATCAAGTTGATTGAAGATCTGAAATCTGAACTATCATTTGTGGAAAAGGCATTATTTCAAAGATAAAAGAAGCCATCATGGCTGCTTTTGCCAGTGAAACTTGACTGATTGGGAGACTTGTATCTCATCACAATCAGCAGTAGAGGAATTTAATAGAGTACACACAAGTGAATTCAAAAAGAACACAGAGGAGTCCATTCAACGTGAAACTTCAGGGCACTTCCATGAGATCTTAATCTTTTTATATGAGGTAAGCTGTGATGAAAATACAAATGCAGACATTTGTCCAGAGATAGGCCCAAGGGTTGTATATAATCAACTAGAATAGTCTGGTGACATGTAACTCCAACTCAAGCACATCTTTGCTCTTAGTGACTGTTTACAATGAGTGATAGTATGTGGTAGGTAAAAACATTGAGAAGATTAATTCCTGAGGATTTGAAAGGCTTGCTGACTGAAGAAAAGTATCAAAAATATCTCAAACTTTTTTAAATATTTTACAAAAAGAATAAACCAAGAAGCACCTGATTTCAGCCCTGGTATCTCAGAGAGAGATGGACCTCCTTGAATCAAATGTAATGTGACCAGGGGTACAACAGGATTTTTTTTTTTTACCACAATCTTTCTCTGGAGGTATTTCCTACTTTAATGCTGCACATCCGTTGTTGCAACTACTTGTTGTTAAAATTTTCGTAGGCTCCAGCTGGCCGGGCTAGCTTCACGGGTGGGTAACAGAGACGTGGAGACAACGGCTGGGCAGGGAAGCTGTATTTCTTTATTCAGGAACAACGATTCATAAACTAAGACAAACTAATCACCAAACAGAACTCTGCTGTCTCTTTGCAGCGGCGCAAGCACTCTCTCTTACTCTGTCACTCTCAAACTCTGAAACTCTGGCGGGGTCCCTAGGGGTGGGGCCAAGCGGGCCCGCGAAATTAACTGGACTGATCCAATTCTCTTGGCTGGGGAGGGCTAGAACAAACCAATGTAAAGCATACGACAACTACTGAGTAGTGAGTCGTCTTCTGTCTACCTGCCTACAATGATGATGCCAAGTAAAGACCAAAAGAACAAATATCCATGATAGTCTTTTATTTTTTTAATTATTATTGAATAGGACAGAGTGAAATTCAGAGAGGAAGGGGGAATGAGGAGAAAGGCAGAGAAACACCTGAAACACTGTTTTTTTTTTTTTTTAATTTTTTATTTAAGAAAGGATTAGTGAACAAAAGCATAAGGTAGGAGGGGTACAACTCCACACAATTCCCAACACCCAATCCCCATAACCCACCCCCTCCCCTGATAGCTTTCCCATTCTCCATCCCTCTGGGAGCATGGACTCAGGGTCGTTGAGGGATGCAGAAGGTAGAAGGTCTGGCCTCTGTAATTGCTTCCCCGCTGAACATGGGCGTTGACTGGTCGGTCCATACCCCCAGTCTGCCTCTCTCTTTCCCTAGTAGGGTGTGACTCTGGGGAAGCTGAGCTCCAGGACACATTGGTGGGGTCTTCAATCCAGGGAAGCCTAGCCAGCATCCTGGTGGCATCTGGAACCTGGTGATTGAAAAGAGAGTTAACATATGAAGCCAAACAATTTGTTGAGCAATCATGGATCCCAAGCTTGGAATAGTGGAGAGGAAGTGTTAGGGAGGTACTCACTGCAAACTCCAGTGTAGTCCCGCCTCCAGGTATATATTCCGCAGTAGTCTATGGATACGTGTGCACACAAGCTCTCTCTCACAGAAACTGGTGTATATCTAGGTTATGGGACTTTGTTGGAAAGTGAACTACCTGAGATGAAATTAGAGTGTACTATTAAAGGAAAGGTCTCACCCGAGTAATGAAGCTGAAGGGTTGTCATTCCACACGTGAAGTCTCTGGATACATTCTGGGGTGAAGCATGTTGAGGTAGCAATCGTTGCTTTGGTTAGTTTGTGATCGGCAGATGCAATGTTGTTTGGTTTGGATTGGGAGATGCATACGGGAAAGTGGGCCCTATCCAAGGGTTCCAGGACTGGGGGAAGTAGGGGCTCTATAGTGAAGATGTGAGGTTCCTGCTGTCTTAGGGTTCAAAAAGACAATCGATAGTTAATATTATCATCACATTATTTGTTAATTGGGTTAACTTTGAAAAGTCCCTTTGTTATGGTTTCCTGGACAGTACCCAGTATCTTGTATATAGCTGTGCTATTGGAAGCTTCTAATCTACTTGGTCTAGGCTTTTGAGAGAGTCCGCATATCAAATACATAGCCTATATATTAAAAAGATTCAGTTTGTCTTTTGAGAAACTTTGAGACATACAATTGATTTCCCCCTCTCATATTAATTAACTACTGATTTATATGTCTACATTTTGCTAGGAGTGTACATAAACACCATTCCCACCACCAAAGGACTGTGACCCATCCCTCCCGCCCACTTCCACCCCCCACTGGCCCAGGAAGCTACATGCCTACCCCTCACCACTGGGTTTTTACTTTGGTGCCCTACTTACAATTTGATCAGCTCCTGCTTTTAGTTTCCCTTTCAGATCTTCTTAGTCAGCTTCTGTTGATGAGTGGGATCATCCCATACTCATCTTTATCTTTCTGACTTAATTCACTTAACATAATTCCTTCTAGCTCTGTCCAAGATGGGTCAGAGAAGGTGGGTTCATTGTTCTTGATAGCTGCATAGTATTCCATTGTGTATATATACCACAGCTTTCTCAGCCACTCATCTGTTGTTGGGCACCTGGGTTGCTTCCAGGTTTTAGCTATTATGAATTGTGCTGCTATGAACATAGGAGTACACACCTCTTTTTGGTTGGGTGTTATGGAGTCCTTGGGGTATAACCCCAGGAGAGGAATTATTGGGTCATATGGAAGGTCCATGTCTAGCCTTCTGAGAGTTTTCCAGACTGCTCTCCACAGAGGCTGTACCAATTTACATTCCCACCAGCAATGTAAAAGGGTTCCTCTGTCCCCACATCCTCTCCAGCATTTGTTGCTGCTGTCCTTTTTGATGTATGCCATTCTTACAGGAGTGAGGTGGTATCTTAGTGTTGTCTTGATTTGCATTTCTCTGATAATCAGTGACCTAGAGCAGTTTTTCATATGTTTGTTAGCCTTTTGGATCTCCTCTGTGGTGAATGTTTTGTTCATTTCCTCTGCCCATTTTTGGATGGGGTCATTTGCTTTTTTGCGGCTGAGTTTGCTGAGCTTTTTATATATTTTGGTGATTAGTTTCTTGTCTGATGTCTGGCATGTGAAGATCTTCTCCCATTCTGTGAGGGGTCTCTCTGTTTGTTTAATAGTTTCTTTGGATGTGCAGAAGCTTTTCAATTTGATGTAGTCCCATTGGTTTGTTTCTGCTTTGGTCTTCCTTGCAATTGGGTTTGATTCATCAAAGATGTCCTTGAGGTGTATGTGGGAAAGTGTTTTACCAATGTTTTCCTCTAAGTATTTGATTGTTTCTGGTCTGACATCTAGGTCTTTGATCCATTTGGAGTTGATTTTTGTTTCTGGTGAGATAAAGTGGTTCAATTTCATTCTTCTGCATGTTTCAACCCAGTTTTCCCAGCACCATTTATTGAAGAGAGCCTCCTTTTTCCATTTAATCCTTTGGGCCCCCTTATCAAAGATTAGATGCCCATAGGTGTTGGGATTTACTTCTGGGCTTTCAATTCTGTTCCACTGGTCTGTATGCCTATTTTTGTTCCAGTACCATGCTGTTTTGATGATGATGGCTTTATGATATAGTTTAAGGTCTGGGAGTGTGATGCCTCCATTTCTGTTTCTTTTCCTTAAGATGGTTTTGGCAATTCTAGGTGTTTTCAGGTTCCAGATAAACGATTGTAGCGTTTGTTCTATTCTCTTAAAGAAGCCTGGTGGAACTTTGATGGGTATTGCATTAAATTTGTATATGGCTCTGGGGAGAATATTCATTTTGATGATATTTATTCTTCCAATCCATGAGCATGGGATATCTTTCCATTTCTTGGTATCAGTTTCTATCTCCTTGAGTAGCGACTCATAGTTTTCAGTATACAAGTCTTTCACTTCTTTGGTCAACTTTATTCCTAGGTATTTGATTGATTTTGCTGAAACAGTAAATGGGAGTGATTTCTGGATGTCTTCTTCTTCAGATTTAGTGTTTGCATAAAGAAATGCCACTGATTTTTGTACATTGATTTTGTAGCCTGATACCTTGCTATATTGCCTAACAACTTCCAGTAATTTTCTACTGGATTCTTTAGGTCTTTCTATGTATACTATCATATCATCTGCAAATAGTGAGAGCTTGACTTCTTCCCTTCCAATCTGTATCCCTTTGATTTCTTTCTCTTGCCTGATTGCTATGGCAAGAACTTCCAATACTATGTTGAAGAGTAACGGTGACAGTGGACAGCCCTGTCTAGTCCCCGATCTGAGGGGGAATGCTTTCAGCTTCTCTCCATTGAGTATGATGTTGGCTGTAGGTTTGCTATATATAGACTCCACTATCTTGAGGAATTTCCCATCTATTCCCATTTTCTGTAGAGTTTTGAGCATGAATGGGTGTTGGATTTTGTCAAAGGCTTTCTCTGCATCTATTGAGATAATCATGTGGTTTTTGGCTTTGCTTTTATTGATGTGATGAATGACATTGATTGATTTACGGATGTTGAACCAGCCTTGCATTCCTGGGATGAATCCCACTTGGTCATGATGAACAATCTTTTTGATGTGTTGCTGTATCCGGTTGGCCAAGATCTTGTTTAATATTTTGGCATCTATGTTCATCAGAGATATTGATCTGTAGTTTTCCTTTTTTGTTCTGTCCCTATCAGCTTTTGGTATCAGGGTGATGTTGGCTTCATAAAAGGTGGAAGGGAGTATTCCTGTTTCTTCAATCTTATGGAATAGCTTAAGAAGTATGGGTATTAACTGTTTCCTGAAAGTTTTGTAGAATTCATTTGTGAAGCCATCTGGTCCAGGACTTTTGTTGTTGGGGAGATTCTTAATAACGGTTTCAATTTCTTTGTCTGTGATTGGTGCATTTAGATTTTGTAGTTCTTCTTGGTTCAGTTTTGGAAGTGCATAGGTTTCTAGGAATTGTTCCATTTCTTCCAGATTCTCTAGCTTGGTGGCATATAGTTCTTTATAGAAGTTTCGCAGAATTCTCTGGATTTCTGTGGTGTCAGTTGTGATATCTCCTGCATCGTTTACAATTCTATTAATTTGAGTCTTCTCTCTTTTTTGTTTGGTGAGTCTGGCTAGGGGTTTGTCAATTTTGTTTAATCTTTCAAAGAACCAACATTTGGCTTCATTGATCTTTTGTATGGTTCTTTTATTTTCGATGTTGTTTATTTCTGCTCTAACTTTAGTGATTTCTGTCCTTCTGGATGCTTTAGGGTTCCTTTGTTCCTCTTCCTCTAAGTCCTTGAGGTGTCTAGTAAGGTCGTTCATTTGGGCTTCTTCTTGGTGTTTAATATGTGATTGTATGGCTATACGTTTCCCTCTCAGTACTGCTTTCGCTGTGTCCCAAATATTTTGATAGGTTGTATCTTCATTTTCATTAGTTTCCAGGAACATTTGAATTTCCTGTTTGAGTGAGTCTCTGACCCAGTGGTTCTTAAGGAGCATGTTGTTTAGTTTCCAAATTCTATGTCTTTTAATAATTTTCCGTTTGTTGTTAAAAGTTAGTTTTACTCCACTGTGGTCTGAGAAGATACTTGGGATGATTTCAATGCTCTTGAATTTATTGATGCTGTCTTTGTGGCCTAACATGTGGTCTATCCTTGAGTATGTGTTATGTGGATTTGAAAAGAAGGTGTATTCCAGTTTTTTTGGGTGGAGGAGTCTGAAAATGTCCAAGAGGTCTAGTCTGTCAATCTCTTCATTCAATTCTCTTGTATCTTTATTGGTTCTCTGCTTTGTTGATCTGTCTAAGTGTGAGAGTGGGGTATTGAAGTCTCCCACTATTATTGTATTACTATTGATGTATTTTTGAAATTCTTTCAGTAGGTGTTTAATGTATTTAGATGGTCCCTCGTTGGGTGCATAGATGTTAATAATTGTTAAGTCTTCTTGGCTGATTGATCCTCTAATCATTATGTAATGTCCTTGCCTATCTTTTATTACTTTATTTAATTTAAAATCTATCGTGTCTGAGATGAGAATGGCTGTTCCTGCCCTTTTTTGTGGACCGTTAGCCTGTATGATAGTTTTCCATCCTTTCACTTTAAGTCTGTGTTTATCTTGTTGTGACAGATGGGATTCTTGCAAGCAGCATATGGTTGGGTTATGTTTTCTGATCCATCCCCCCACCCTGTGCCTTTTGATGGGTGAGTTTAAGCCATTGACATTTATTGATATTATGGATTTAATGTATTGTAGTGCCATTGTTCTAAAAAACGATTTGTTTACTCTGATATATTACAAGTATTATAGTGATGTTCTTGTTTATAAGAGGTCTTTTAGTACCTCTTTCAGGGCCGGCTTGGTGATAGTTGCCTCCTTTAACTGTTGTTTGTCTAAGAAGGTTTTGATCCCTCCGTCTAGCTTGAATGAAAGTCTAGCAGGATATATTATCCTTGGTTGAAACCCTTTTTCATTCAGGGCTCGATAGATATCTTGCCACTCCCTTCTGGCTTTTAGAGTTTGAGTTGAGAAATCTGCAGAAAGTCTTATGGGTTTTCCCCTGTATGTGACTTTTTGTTTCTCTCTTGCAGCCTTTAGGATCCTTTCTTTATCCTTACTTCTTCTCATTGTGACTATGATGTGTCTTGGTGTTTTCAGGTCTGGGTTGATTCTGTTTGGTACTCTCTGGGCCTCTTGCACCTTGATATCCTTTCTGTTATTCAGGTTTGGGAAATTTTCTTGTATTATTTCCTCTAGAATGTTTGCTTCCCCTTCCTCTCTTTCTTCCTCTGGCAGGCCAATTATACGAATGTCACTTCTTTTGAGATCATCCCATATGTCTCTGTTGTTGTTTTCAGTGTCTCTCAATCTCTTTTTAAGCTCTTTCACCTCTTTCTTAGTTTTCTCTAACTCATCCTCTGTCTGACTAATTCTGTTTTCTGCTTCTGTTAGTCTGCTTTCCCTTGCCTCAGCTTCTTTCTTCATTACAGCTATTTCAGCTTTCAGTTCTCTAATTGTCTCAAGATAATCAGTATTTTCCTTGGGTGTCTCAACTGTTGTTTCCCTAATACTGCCATTCCTTTCCTCCAATGTTGTTTTCATTTCTGTGATTAATAAGTTTATTATTGCTTGCATACTTTTCTTATCTATGGTTACTTCTGACTGATTTATGGTTTCTTCTGGGCTCTTGTCTTCATTCATTGGGGTAGCAGTTTTATTTGTTTTTAATCTACCCATTTTTTTTATTTATGTGTTTCTCTCTTTTTTTTTTTTTAATGCTCTGTTGTTCCTCAGTTGTTGTGTTTTGAGCACAAGTAACACTGTACTAAATACCTTTATGACAATTGCACTCACCAACCTCCGGAATTACAGTAGCAACTGAAGTAAGTATTGAAGGAGTTTAATCATTACCAGTTAGCCAAACAATTTCTCCAGTCCGTGAAAAAATAGTAACCAAATCCCAGTGAAGAAAGAGAAAAGAAAGAGAGGATAGCAAGAATAGACAGTTATGAAAATCTACTATCCAGTGTATATTCTAGGGTAACAAGAGTGTAAAGGGAACTAGAGCAGAGATACACACATAGAGAGTCCACTCTGGGTCAGATTTCTTCCCCAAAGTAATTCACAAATTCAGAAAGGCAAAGAAGAAAGAAGTGTATGACAAGATAAAAAAATAATAATAATAATAAAAAATAAAAAAAAGAGATAGAGAGAGATAAGAGAGAGAAAAGGGAGAATATAAGAAGAAGGGTTGTAATTAAAGAGCAGTGCGAGGAACTTCCCAAATGTGTTATCAGTGAGTTTAAAAAAAAAAAAAAAAAAAAAAACCCTGTTTGGTGGTATGGGGTATCCTGCTAGTAGCTGGTCCCAGGCACTGCTTATGGTGGGGGGGGGGGGAGCGGTGGGAAGGATGTATGCTTGAAAATTAAAAGGAAGAAAAAAGAATTTTTTTCCCCTACTCTAATTCTTAACCCAAATTAAGTTATAGACAGCTCTTTGGTATGACTGCTGTGGCCCCTTATTGGCTGGCCTGCTAAAGGCAGAAAATCCTATTGTTTACACGAGATGTGTCCGGAGCTCAAAGGCTAGCCACTTCTCCTTTGTCCGCCATCTTCCGGGAAACCCCCCCCTCCAGACTTTTTTAAAGGATTTCTCAAAAATGAAAACTAGCTCCAAATCCTTTGATCCAATGAGAGCTATACTCAAGAAGTCTTTGGATCCGCTCTCAGGGTCACGGTGGACCCTGGATTCTCCCAAGAGGAAGCCCCCGAGCTAAAGTGCTCTCTCCGGGTCCTCTGCCCGCCACGCTCTGCAACCGGCGGAGGAGCCGCCTTCCTGGGCGGGCGGAGGACAATGCCTGGCGCACTCTCCTTGCCCGGCGCCCTGGGAATTCTGGAGCCCCGCTAGTCCGTGTCACCTTTACTCTAATTCTTAACCCAAATTAAATTGTACCCACTCTTTGGTGTCACCCCTTATTAACTGGCCTGCTAAAGGCAGAAAATCCTACCGTTGCCGACGATGCCGTCAGAGCGCTCGCTGCCAGCAACTTCTCAGGCCGCCATCTTCCTCTCCCTCCTGAAACACTGTTTTATCACTCATGAAGATTTCTCCCTGCAGTTGGGGACCAGGAGTCTGCTGGAAACAGTGGAGTTACTGTGGGCTATGTGCAGGCACCAAGCCCCAGAAATGACCCTGGCAGCAAACAAACAAAAAAATTCAAATGTTATAAAAAGTACTATCTGTTGCTAAACACTGTTTCTCAAATCCACCCAGCACTAGAACATTCTCGGGGGGAAAAAGGTAAAAGCATCTCCTAGGACTTCAAGTACTCTTGGTTGAGGCTCATCAATATTATGAAGCTTCTATGTTCAAAGTTCATACATTCATATGCTACTCTTTTGGGCTGAGTTGTGGTGTAATAGGTTGAGTGCATATAGTACAGCAATCATGCTCTCCACATTATATCCCATGATTTATTATCTATAACTGGAAGTTATATATTTTTATGCCCTATATCTCACACCTCCCTTGGGTACTCAAGGAGCCAAGTTTAAGCCTCTGATCTGTACCTGCAGGGGGGAAATTCCTGAGCAGTAAAACAATGCTTTGAATATCTCTCTCTATCTCTCTCTCTACTTCCCTAACTATCCTTCTCTATACTAAATAAATTAAAATATTTAAAATGTTTTTGCATATAAAATACATATATATATAAATATTTATACATACAAATTAATATGTATCTTATGAAGTATAAGATGAATATTTATGAAAGATCTTAAAAGTTCATTACATGGAAGGTAATTAGGAAAGAAGGGTAGAGATAAAATGAGTAAATAAATGAATAAATCAAGGAGGTATGAGATACAGTAATAAAAATATATAAATTCGAGTTATGTATAATAAATCATGGGATGTAATGTGGAGAGCATGATTGCTGTAATTAGTGATAGTGCTTTGGGCATTTAGCAGCTGCTAACAGAGTAGATTATAAAAGTTCTTAATACAAGAAAGAAACAGTAAATTAATGTAATGATAGAAGTTAGCTAGACATTTTGTGGTGATCACCTCATAAAACATACAAATAGCAAAAATTATTTGTAATGGTGTTGTACACCTGGAACCACTACAATATACTAGATCAACTGCATCTTAATTAAAAAAAAATAAAGGCAAAATGTTTCTTTTATAGAACAATACATTCCAAGGTGCCCCAGTATCAGGACCCATTTTCCTCAGGTGTAGCATAGAATATGTTGACAAGCATCCCTTCAGAGGATGGAACATTCTCTACCATTGTTGATCCAAGTTGAGGGCAAGGTCTTATGGGGGTCCATAAAAGGGTCTGTTTTGCTGTTCCTGAGATAGATGACCAGTAACAATGGAGAGAGGGAGAGGGGAAAAATTGACTGAATGTCTCAAACTTTTTGATGCACAGACCATAGGCCGAGTCTTCCATACATTGACTCTCTTAAAAGCTTAGACCAGGTAGAACAGAAGCAACTGGTGGTGATTCTATATACAAATAATTTCAAAGGACATAAAATATGGTGATGTTGTGTATGATACAGCAAATCCTAACAAAGGGATATCTCAAAGTTAATCCAATTACCAAATAATATAATTATAGCAATAACTATCTATTGCCTTCTTAAACCTTAAGACAACAGAAACCTCCCGCTTCCTCTATAGAGCCTGTATTTCACCATTCCTTGAACCTCTAGATTGGGGCTCACTTCTCTGCATGCTTCTCTTAATTCATACCAAATGATATTGCATCCACTGATCCCAACCTAATCAATGCAATGAGTACCACCTCAGTATGCTTCACTTTAGACTCTGTCCAGAGACTTCAGGTATGGAGTGTCAACACTTCAACCTCATTACTCAGATGAGACCTTTCCTTTCATAGGATTCTCTAATTCCATTCCAGGTGGTTCACTTCCCAACAAAGTCCCAAAACCTAGATATAAACCTTGCCCCATGATATAGGGCATATGTTCACATGTATCCATAAACTAGAGAAAAATATATACCTGAAAGCAAAAGTACACAATAGTCTGCAGTGAGTCAGTCAGGATAAAGTTCATAATGAAATAGTGTCTACTTAGACTTAGCTACCTTCCTCACCTATTTCCTATTATACTTCTCTCACTGACCCCCAAGCTATCCTTATCAAAACAAGGAGTGCAAAAGCTGAATAAAGGCAAGAGACTTGCATACTTTAATGATGACTCTTTAGTCACTATCAGGCCACCACATCAGCTGGGGCCCTATTTGGGGAGTCCTGAGATTCCCAAACAGACAACCCCTTTTTGGACCTGTTATTTTCCCCTCCACCCACCCTAGAGTCTTTTACTTTGGTGCAATATAGCAACTCCAGTTCAGGCTCTGCTTGTGTTTTCTCTTCTGATCTTGTCTATCAGCTTCTTCCTGAGAGTGAGATCATACCATAGTCATCCTTCTGTTTCTCACTTATTTCAGTTGGCATGATTTATTCAAGCTCCATCCAAGACCTACTAATATTTGATCAGTCTATTCATCCTACCTGGCCAACTCAATGCCTGTC
Source organism: Erinaceus europaeus (assembly GCF_950295315.1). Lineage (NCBI taxonomy): Eukaryota > Metazoa > Chordata > Mammalia > Eulipotyphla > Erinaceidae > Erinaceus > Erinaceus europaeus. The sequence continues at coordinate 29,963,753 of NC_080166.1, forward strand.
AAGAATGTAAATTGTGTATCCTCTATTAGAAGTGGTGGTATTCTGCATGATACCAAATATAGATACGCATATTTTTCATTTAATATTTCACAGTCACATTAGGAGATGAACATTACTGAGAAAAGTAAAAGAATATTCACTGCACTAATCATGTCAAAAACGAAAAGTGTTGTTAAAATTCAGCGGCTCTAGCCAGGTTAGCTTCATGGGTGGGTAACAGAGACGCGGAGACAACGGCTGGGCAGGGAAGCTGTATTTCTTTATTCAGTAACAACGATTCATAAACTAAACCAAACTAATGACCAAACAGAACTCTGCTGTCTCTTTGCAGCGGCGCAAGCACTCTCTCTTACTCTGCAACTCTGGAACCCTCTAACTCCCGAACTCTAGAACTCTGGAACTCTTCAACTCTGGAACTCAGGAACCCTCTCTCGGGATTCCTTGGGGCGGGGCCAAGTGGGCCCGCGAAGTTAGCAGAACTGATCCAATTCTCTTGGCGGGGGAGAACTACCCAATGTAAAGCATACAACATAAAAGTAAAAAGGCAATGTACTTTAAAGTAGGGGCACTGCAACTTGAAGTGCTTTACTAGCACTTTTTTTTCTTACTTTCTGGGAAAATCAAATTAAAATACTTTTTTTGCTTTATATTATATGGAACCATTAAATCTTATAAAGAACTAAGGAAAAAGATTTATTATTAGAGCATTCTACTTGGATCTCTCAGATTTCAGAAGCCCAATGTTTAATCCCTGGTACCACCATGCCATACTAAGTGATTCTCTCTCTTTTAGTACATAAATTTCTCTTTAAAATAAATAAATCTTTAAACAAACATATCATATAGCAAAAGTAACTAGAAAACAAAAGACTATAATGTACTAGTGTAATTATAATGCATCTGTATTTGGAATGCTTTTGTCAGTGTAAGGGATGGTTAGTATTTTTTTTTTTTTGCCTCCAGGATTGTTGCTAGGGATCAATGCCTGGTCTAAGAATCCACTGCTCCTGGAGGCTATTTTTCCCTTTTTATTGTCCTTGTTGTTTATTGTTGTCATTGTTATTATTATTGTTGTTGTTATTGCTGTCCTTGCTGTTGGATAGGACAAAGAGAAATCGAGTGAGGAGGGGAAGACAGAGTGGGGAGAGAAAGAGACCTGCAGTCTTGCTTCAGTGCTTGTGAAGTGACCCAACTGCAGGTGGGGAACTGGAAGCTAGAACTGCGATCCCTACACTGGTCCTTGACTTTGAGAAATGTGGCTTAACCCACTGCACTACTACCTGGCCCTGGTTAATATCTTAAATTTCTTTATTAATTCATTAACAAAGATAAAATAAATGAGATGGAAGGGCAAGATAGAGAGGGAAAGAGAGAAAGGGACACATGCATCACTACTTTTCTCCCTGCAGCTGGAGGCCTGAGGCTTGAATCCTGATCCTCATGCATGGTAACCTGTGTGCTCAACTAGGTATGTTACTGACCAGCCCCAGTGACGGTTAATTTCATCAGTCTATTGAAATATTTACATTATTTTAAATATTTAATTTATTTTTATTGTCACCAGCCTTATCACTAGGGCCCAGTGGTCAGTTTTGTGGTTTTTTTATGTTTCTTTTCTTTGATATGACTGAGATAAGTTAAGTGGGGAGAGAGAGAGAGAGAGAGAAGAGAGAGGACTTGCAGGTGTTGACCAGGGGTTTGAATCTGGATCTTTGCTCATGGTATCTGTGTGCTCAACCAGATATGCGACCACCCAATGTGAAAGATTAACATAAATGGATGAATTTTAAGATACCAGTTCTTCATAATATTGATGAACTTCATCTAAGAGTACATGAAGAGTTGGATATAATAAAAAGACTAACCTTTCTGAGACTGAGAGAACTCTTCAACAGATTGCCTGCCTGTGCTATTTATCTCCTAGTTCTCAACCGCTGACATTTAAATTGTACTTGCAGTTGATTTTCCTGGGGCTATCGATAAATGTTCTTCTGAATATAATTTCACTCACAGTGCTCCTGAAATGACCAAATATTGGGCCATATCTGTGATTTGGGATTGTCAGCCTTCAAAATTTCCTGAGTCAATGTTGTATAGAAAATCTCTCTCTTTATAAATTCATACCTATTTATACTGTTTCAAAGGATAATTATAAGTAATAAGGTACATTTTAATTTCATTGAAAATACCTAGATACTCACATTAAGGACATATTATTCAATATATATATATATGTATATGTATTACAATCATGTTCAATTACACATCCTTTTGCAGAAAAAGAGAGGCAGAAACACAAAGAGATAAAAGAGTCAAGGGGAAGATACACCAGCACTGAAGCTTCCTTCCAACTGAGTGAGGGAAGTGCTGAAACCTCACTTGTATGAATGGGAAAGTAGGTCACCTCCCAGTGAACTATCTTGCTCACCCAAACAGTATTTTATTTTTATTTATTTATAAAAAGTAAAAAACTAACAAAGCTATAGGATAAGAGGGGTACAACTCCACACAATTCCCACCACCAGAACTCCATATCCCATCCCCTCCCCTGATATCTTTCCTATTCTTTAACCCTCTGGGACTATGGCTCCAAGGTCACTGTGGGTTGCAGAAGGTGGAAGGTCTGGCTTCTGTAATTGCTTCCCCACTGAACATGGGCATTAACTAGCCGATCCATACTCCCAGCCTATCTCTTTCTTTCCCTAGTGGGGCAGAAGTTCTGGGGAAGCAGAGAGCTCCAGGACATATTGGTGGGGTTGTCTGGTTGGCATCATGCTAGCATTTGGAACCTGGTGGCTGAAATTAGAGTTAGCATACAAAGCCAAACAAATTATTGACTAATCATGAACTTAAGGCTGGAATAGTGCAGATGAAGAGGGGGGGGGGTGTCCATTCTGTAGATAGCTTGTAGGCATATTTTAATTATATTACAAAGGGCCTGTGGCTATACTAGATTTTTTTTTTTATTCTTTTTTTTCTTTTTTTTTTTCTTTTTGCTCCTGAGCCTGAAATCTGATATGCAGTTGGATCCAAGCTATTGTCTGGAGAGATGATGTCATGGCTGGAAAAAGGATCAGAAAGCTGGATCAGGGAAGAGAGCATCTCCCAGATATGGGAAATGTGTATAATTATTGTTGATTGTAAGCACCATTGATTTGATGTGATCTGGGGCCCATATTCAGCTTAGGAGCCTATGTGACTTCTGCATCCCTGTAGATCTGAGCTAATATTCTGTGGTATGAGTAGGAGCATTTCAAGCTGCCGCAATATTAGGAACCACCTTCCTAGGGTGTAGCATAGAGTATGTTGTCCATCCTCCTTTCATAAAATGGAATATTCTCTAACATTTTTGATCCAAGTTGAGGGTCAGATCTTATGGGGGCCCACAAAGGGGTCTATTGTGTTGTTCCTGATAGAGATGACCTGTAACAATGGAGAGAGAGGGATTTATTTAAGGTCTAGGCCCTTCATGTCTGTTTGGGAATATCAGGACTCCCTGACTAAGGCCCCAAATGTTGGGGTAGCCTGATAGTGACTAAAGAGTCATCATTAAAGTATGCCAGTCTCTTGTCCTTATTCAGCTTTTGCAGTCCTTGCTTTAATAATGTTATCTTTGGAGTGACTGAGGGAAGTGTAATAGGAAGTAGGGGAGAAGTGTATCTAAGTGGACACTATTTCATTATGAACTTTGTACTGACTCACTGCAGACTATTGTGTACTTTTGCCTTCAGGTATATATTTTGCTCTAGTTTATAGATACATGTGAACCTCTGCTCTATCTCACAGGACCTGGTATATATCTAGGTTTTGGACTTTGTTAAGAAGTGAACCACCTGGAATGGAATTAAAGAATCCTATGAAAGGAAAGGTCTCACCTGAATAATGAGACTGAAAGGCTGACATTCCATGCCTGAAGTCTTTGGACAGAGTCTAAAGTGAAGCATACTGAGGTGGTACTCAATGTTTTTGATTAGGTTAAGATCAGTAGATGCAATATCATTTGGTATGAATTGAGAGAAGCATGCAGGAAATTGAGGCTCATCCTAGAGGTTGCAGGACTGGGGAGAATATAGGCTCTATAGAGGAAGCAGGAGGTTTCTGTTGTCTTAGGGTTTAAGAAGACAATAAATAGTTACTTCTATAATCACATTATTTGGTAATTGGATTAACTTTGAGATATCCCTTTGTTAGGATTTGCTGTATCATATACAACATCACCATAATTTACATCCTTTGAAATTATGTGTATATAGATGTGCCACCGGCTGCTTCTGTTCTACCTGGTCTAAGCTTTTAAGAGAGTCAACATATCAAAGACTCAGCCTATGGTCTGTGCCTTAAAAAGTTTGACACACACTGGTGGGGTCATCTGTCCAGGGAAGTTTAGTTGGCATCATGCTAGCATTTGGAACCTGGTGGCTGAAAAGAGAGTTAACATACAAAGCCAAACATGTTGACTTTGAACACAAAGGTTGGAGTAGTGCAGATGAAGAGTTGGGGGGGGTGTCTCCATTTTGTAGGTAGCTAGTAGGCATATTTTAGTTATATTCTAAAGGGTCTATGGCTATACTAGTTTTTTTTTTTTTTCCTGAGCCTGAAATTTGATATGCAGGTGGATCCAAGTTATTGTCTGGGGAGATGATGTCATGGCTGGAAAAGAAGCAGAAAGCTGGATCTGGGAAGAGAGTAGCTCCCACATATGGGAAAGGTATATAAATATTGTTGACTGTAAGGCTGGAAGTATGGACCTGTCAATGCTCATGTTCAGAGGGGAAGCAATTACAGAAAGCGGACCTTCTACTTGCTGCACCCCATAATGACATTTGGTCCATACTCCCAGAGGGTTAAAGAATAAGAAAGCTATCAAGGGAAGGGATGGGATACGAAGTTCTGTTGGTGAGAATTGTGTGGACCTGTACCCTCTTATCCTATGGTTTTGTCAATGTTTCCATTTTATAAATAAATAATAAAACGTTTGAGACATTCAATCAATTTTATTCTCTCATATTAATTAAATATTGATTTATATTACTACAAATTAATAGAAGTGTACATAAACACTGTTCCCACCACCAAAAGACTGTGTCCCATCCTATCCTCCCGCCACCCACCGTGAAGCCAAGCATCCACTCTTGCCCTCCACCCTGGGTTTCTACTTTGGTGCTCTCCAAATTGTATTTTCTTAAGCAGTGACTGGAAATGTTAAATTACACATAGTGATACAGTTCTCACCACCCAGCTTGGTGAGTCCTCAATAAAATTAGCAGGACTATCATTTTTACACTTTTTATTCACAGATAAATTATTACTCTCCTCAGCACAAATTTTCAGATTTTTCACACAGACTTTTAAGAACCCCAAATTACAATAGTTTGTGTACTTAGATCACAGTTTGGGCCTAGGCATAGTGAGTTGCTGACATAGTAGAGTCACATACCATAAGTTTTATCTAGAAAGCTAAGTAACATACAAAGGGAAAGATAATGCTAAGTGACTTTAACAAGATGTGGTCTGTAGTAAAAATCAAACAAACAAACAAAAAGCAACTAAGAATTGGAATACAGAAGGAGGTGGTGAGAGGACTTTGTAGACCATGTGCACAGTGGTGGAGTACTTAATTGGTAGTGGGAGTGGTATGCAGATATCTATTACAGAGGGAAACAAAATTGTACCCTTGTGATAACTGCCTTGTACATCATGATTTCCAAACTCAGGTGATAAAAGACTGCATTGACTTGGCAGGGTGACTGCTTTGTCATATGTGTCTTGTCAGTTTCAGGCCAGCCAAAATCAGGACAGAGATGAATGCTTACTCAAGATTCTAGTAGAGAAAAGATAAAAAAAATAATAGAGGGAAAGCAAATGGTGGAAAACCACTGGGCTCTTTCACCTGAGATTTTTACCCATATTTATTTGAATTATAATCTTAGAATGAGCATGTTTTATAACAATTATTACAGTACTTCCAAGACATAGTTTGAAATTACACCTGTTATTTTTTATTATTGTTTTTTCCCTTTTGTTGCCCTTGTTTTATTGTTGTAGTTATTGTTGTTGTTAATGATGACATTGTTGGATAGGACAGAGAGAAATGGAGAGAGGAGGGGAAGACAGAGAGAGGGAGAGAAAGATTGTTCACTTCACTGTCTGTGAAGCGAACTCCCCTGCAGGTGGGGAGCAGGGGGCTGTAACAGGGATCCTTATGCTGGTCCTTGCACTTTGTGGTTTGTGCAACAAACACTTATTAACCCGCTGCGCTACACCCCAACTCCTCACACTTGTTATTTTAAAGATATGTTTGTGAGTATATTTGTATTATTTCTAAGACATGTATTATGGTTTCTGGCAGTATTTTAAAGAAATGATTTACATTGTTATTTCTTGCTAAGTAATATTTATTCATATTAGTTGTTAATCAGTGTTTAGTAAGCAAAACAGAAGCACACTTTGTATTTCTGCTGTCCTCAGAAGAGTAAAATAATCTGTTGTATCTATCCAGGCAATCTTCTGCCAAGAAATAGAAGAAATAGCAAAGCAAAGCACTGTAATTTGTTCATCCAAGATAATTTCCATGTGCTCTTTTTCTCATACCCCTCACATGTTTTATTATTATTATTACTTTTATTATCTTTATTTATTGGATAGACACAGTCTATCAAAGGGAGAAAAACAAAATCACCTGCATCACTGCTTCAACACTCACAAAGCTTTTCCCTTGCAGGTGAGGACCAGGAAGGTCGAACCTTTGTCCTTTGTGCATTGTAATATGTGAACTCAATCAAGTGCACCCCCGCTTGCCCCACCCCAACCCACATGACTGTAGCCCAGATTTGAGTATCCCTATCACACCTGAGGAAAACTAAGGGACGTGAACTCTTTCCCTTTCTCCTTCTACCTCTTTCTCTACTTCACTGGAAAAAAGAAAAAAAAATCTAGCAAATATTCCATCTACTTCTTTGAAATACCAACAATGACAAAACTAATAAAAATAAAATGAAATACTCTACAGCAGGTGTTTTGAATTTCTTGATATTTTTGTTGTCTTTTAAATAAAATAAATTAATACAATGCGAAAAAACTCAGAACACAGTAAATCCTATATTAAAACTAAACTATCAATATAAAACTTTCATTTATTTAAAGACCTCTGTGCTTTTTAATGCTCAAATGTTTTGTTGTGGAGTGTAAATATAATAAAAGTAAAATAATAATATTGAACTAGAGCAACAAAAAGTCTAAAATCTCTACTCCCATATGCTAATGTATGCACTAAGAAAGTGGCATGCCAAGTTGGCTGGGGCGAGGTAAGATCTCTTGATTAGACTGTTGTATAAATAAAACATCTGATTTTCAATCGGGAACAAAAATAAAGAGTATTGGAAGAATAGATATAATTGTTTCAGAGACAGAAGTTAATTGCATGTAACTGAATTATATGAGTGAAGATATATCAGATGCTTACAAGTAATAAAATATGGAGGTGAAAAAAAGGACCTAGCACATAAAATAATTTTCAAGCTGCTACCACTCCACTAGGACATTATGTAAATACTTAAGTCACTTTCCTTCTATTAGAATAGGAGTGAGTGACCTGAGAAAAATACGTTCCCTGACCTCTATGTTATTCATATTCTATGACACAAGATCAACAAAGGATTACTAAAATAATAATAAAAAAAAGGTCTAATGTTTGAGAGTTCTGATGGTGTTAACCATCACTTACTCTCCTGTAAAAGGATTATAAATAATAAGTACTAAACACTGGACTAAGGGACTTTTGTTAGTTACAAGATATGCCAAAAGGATTCCAAAGCAGCTTATATCAGCAAAAAAGCATAAAGGCTCAGTGAAATAGGAACAGATTGTACAAGGGGCATCTGCAAAGAGCTGTACCAAGGTCATAAAGTTTTTAATAACTGAATTCTATATAGCAAGATATTTTCTAATTAGCACTTATTATATATATATTTATATATAGTTTTGTAAAATGTTTTATTTCACTGTTCTCCAGGAATGTTCCCTTGCTAGACTATATCTTTTTTAAAATTGTTTTTAATTTTTTTCCTTTATTGGGGGATTAATGTTTTACATTCAACAGTAAATACAATAGTTTGTACATGCATAACATTTTTCAGTTTTCCACATAACAATACAACCTCCACTAAGTCCTTTGTCATCTTTTTTCCAGGACCTGTATTCTACCCTCTTCCCCTTCCCCAGAGTCTTTTACTTTGGGTCAATACACCAGCTCCAGTCCAGGTTCTGCTTAGTGTTTTCTCTTCTGATCTCATTTTTCTTTCTTTTTATTTATTTGAAAAATGAGACATTAACAAAACCATAGGATAAGAGGGGTACAACTCCACACAATTCCCACCACTTGTGCCTGTGTGTGAGATCATCCCATATTTATCCTTCTGTTTCTGACTTATCTCACTTAATATGATTTCTTCAAGCTCCGTGTAATTAGCACTTCTAATAGAATATCAATAGATTAACTGCTGCAGTGACTACTCTCTCATTCATACCAGGCATTAAAAAGACTATGGCTTGGTGCTATGGCATCTGGAGTTTGGCTAACATTAATACCTACTAGTGTTTCAGAAGTTTCAAAACCTTGTTAGTCATTCATAGAAGTTAGGCCATGAGTTGTACAAGCCTATATTGACCTGGCATGCTAAGATACATTTCCTTGACACTTCCAGATACACTGATAATTTTCAATAACACAGGGTATGCAAACTCAGTGTTATAATCTCAGTTTCAAGTTGATTATAAAAATATTACTTCAACCATAACATCAGTTCTTAAAATGCAGTCCATAATTTACACAAAGGAATAGCCATGTGCTTTCTTAAAATAAAAATGCACATGAGGATAGCCTAGCAAACCTATATATAGAAATGAGTAATACCTAAGTATTAACATTTTTTATTATTAAGCACCTAAATATCTAAGCTAATCTTTTAAAAAATATTTATAAAAACGGAAATATGGGAAGATGGCGGCCTGAGAAATCGCTGACAGCGAGTGCTCTGATAGCATCGTCGGCAACGGTAGGATTTTCTGCCTTTAGCAGGCCAGTCAATAAGGGGGGGGGCACCAAAGAAGTGATTACAGTTTAATTTGGGTTAACAATTAGAGCAAAGGTGACACGGACTAGCGGGGCGCCAGAATTCCCAGGCAGCGCCAGGCAAGGCGAGTGCGCCGGGCATTGTCCTCCGCCCGCCCGGGAAGGCGGCTCCTCCGCCGGTTGCAGAGCGCAGCGGGCAGAGGACCCAGAGAGAGCACTTTAGCTCGGGGGCTGCCTCTTGGGAGTCGCCAGGGTCCACCGCGACCCTGAGGGTGGATCCAAAGACTTCTTGAGTATAGCTCTCATTGGATCAAAGGACTTGGAGCTATTTTTCATTTTTGAGAAAACCTTTAAAAAAGTCTGGAGGGCGGGGTTTCCCAGAAAATGGCGGATTGAGCTCCGGACACATCTCCTGTAAACAATAGGATTTTCTGCCTTTAGCAGGCCAGCCAATAAGGGGCCATAGCGGTCATACCAAGGATGTGTCTATAACTTAATTTGGGTTAAGAATTAGAGTAGGGGGGAAAAAATTCTTTTTTCTTCCTTTTAATTTTCAAGCATACATCCTTCCCGCCGCGCCCCCCCCCCCATAAGCAGTGCCTGGGACCAGCTACTAGCAGGATACCCCATACCACTAAACAGGGTTTTTTTTTTTTTTTTAAATTCACTGATACACGTTTGGGAAGTTCCTCGCACTGCTCTTTAATTACAACTCTTCTTCTTATCTTCTCCCTTTTCTCTCTCTTATCTCTCTCTATCTCTCTCTCTGTTTTTTTTTTTCTTTTAATCTTGTCATACACTTCTTTCTTCTTTGCCTTTCTGAATTTGTGAATTACTTTGGGGAAGAAATCTGACCCAGAGTGGACTCTCTATGTGTGTATCTCTGCTCTAGTTCCCTTTACACCCTTGTTACCCTTAGAATATACACTGGATAGTAGATTTGCATAACTGTCTATTCTTGCTATACTCTCTTTCTTTTCTCTTTCTTCACTGGGATTTGGTTACTATTTTTTCACGGACTGGAGAAATTGTTTGGCTAACTGGTAACGATTAAACTCCTTCAATACTTACTTCAGTTGCTACTGTTATTCCGGAGGTTGGTGAGTGCAATTGTCATAAAGGTATTTAGTACAGTGTTACCTGTGCTCAAAACACAACAACTGAGGAACAACAGAGCATTAAAAAAAAAAAGAGAGAGAGAAACACATAAATTTAAAAAAATGGGTAGATTAAAAACAAATAAAAATGCTACCCCAATGAATGAAGACAAGAGCCCAGAAGAAACCACAAATCAGTCAGAAGTAACCATAGATAAGAAAAGTATGCAAGCAATAATAAACTTATTAATCACAGAAATGAAAACAACATTGGAGGAAAAGAATGGCAGTATTAGGGAAACAACAGTTGAGACCCCCCAAGGAAAATACTGATTATCTTGAGACAATTAGAGAACTGAAAGCTGAAATAGCTGTAATGAAGAAAGAAGCTGAGGCAAGGGAAAGCAGACTAACAGAAGCAGAAAACAGAATTAGTCAGACAGAGGATGAGTTAGAGAAAACTAAGAAAGAGGTGAAAGAGCTTAAAAAGAGATTGAGAGACACTGAAAACAACAACAGAGACATATGGGATGATCTCAAAAGAAGTAACATTCGTATAATTGGCCTGCCAGAGGAAGAAAGAGAGGAAGGGGAAGCAAACATTCTAGAGGAAATAATACAAGAAAATTTCCCAAACCTGAATAACAGAAAGGATATCAAGGTGCAAGAGGCCCAGAGAGTACCAAACAGAATCAACCCAGACCTGAAAACACCAAGACACATCATAGTCACAATGAGAAGAAGTAAGGATAAAGAAAGGATCCTAAAGGCTGCAAGAGAGAAACAAAAAGTCACATACAGGGGAAAACCCATAAGACTTTCTGCAGATTTCTCAACTCAAACTCTAAAAGCCAGAAGGGAGTGGCAAGATATCTATCGAGTCCTGAATGAAAAAGGGTTTCAACCAAGGATTATATATCCTGCTAGACTTTCATTCAAGCTAGATGGAGGGATCAAAACCTTCTTAGACAAACAACAGTTAAAGGAGGCAACTATCACCAAGCCGGCCCTGAAAGAGGTACTAAAAGACCTCTTATAAACAAGAACATCACTATAATACTTGTAATATATCAGAGTAAACAAATTGTTTTTTAGAACAATGGCACTACAATACATTAAATCCATAATATCAATAAATGTCAATGGCTTAAACTCACCCATCAAAAGGCACAGGGTGGGGGGATGGATAAGAAAACATAACCCAACCATATGCTGCTTGCAAGAATCCCATCTGTCACAACAAGATAAACACAGACTTAAAGTGAAAGGATGGAAAACTATCATACAGGCTAACGGTCCACAAAAAAGGGCAGGAACAGCCATTCTCATCTCAGACACGATAGATTTTAAATTAAATAAAGTAATAAAAGATAGGCAAGGACATTACATAATGATTAGAGGATCAATCAGCCAAGAAGACTTAACAATTATTAACATCTATGCACCCAACGAGGGACCATCTAAATACATTAAACACCTATTGAAAGAATTTCAAAAATACATCAATAGTAATACAATAATAGTGGGAGACTTCAATACCCCACTCTCACACTTAGACAGATCAACAAAGCAGAGAACCAATAAAGATACAAGAGAATTGAATGAAGAGATTGACAGACTAGACCTCTTGGACATTTTCAGACTCCTCCACCCCAAAAAACTGGAATACACCTTCTTTTCAAATCCACACAACACATACTCAAGGATAGACCACATGTTAGGCCACATAGACAGCATCAATAAATTCAAGAGCATTGAAATCATCCCAAGTATCTTCTCAGACCACAGTGGAGTAAAACTAACTTTTAACAACAAACGGAAAATTATTAAAAGACATAGAATTTGGAAACTAAACAACATGCTCCTTAAGAACCACTGGGTCAGAGACTCACTCAAACAGGAAATTCAAATGTTCCTGGAAACTAATGAAAATGAAGACACAACCTATCAAAATATTTGGGACACAGCTAAAGCAGTACTGAGAGGGAAACTTATAGCTATACAATCACATATTAAACACCAAGAAGAAGCCCAAATGAACGAACTTACTACACACCTCAAGGACTTAGAGGAAGAGGAACAAAGGAACCCTAAAGCAACCAGAAGGACAGAAATCACTAAAGTTAGAGCAGAAGCCAGACCTTCTACCTTCTGCAACCCTCAACGACCCTGGGTCCATGCTCCCAGAGGGATAGAGAATGGGAAGGCTACCATGGGAGTGGGTGGGTTATGGGGATTGGGTGGTGGGAATTGTGTGGAGTTGTACCCCTCCTACCTTATGCTTTTGTTCACTAATCCTTTCTTAAATAAAAAATTAAAAAAAAAGAAATGAAAAATAAATAAATAAATCTTGTTAATAAGTTAATAAATAAATAAATAAATAAAAATAAAAGTACTTTCCCAACATATGGCAGAAGAATAATCTTAGCACCTCTTTTAATTATACTTTTTAAAGTTTATGCCAACTTTTCTGGAATCATTCATCTTCATTTTGGTATATTGTATAAATAGACACTATACATAGATATTTTCAATAGTATTATAGTATTATTCATTTTATAAATTTATATTACACATAATTTCAGAGTGTGTTTATGAGTACAGAATTCCAGTTTTTAAGTAATTACCCTGCATGGATTTTGTACTTTCAAATTCACTATTGCCAAAGTAAAAAACTGACACTAATGTAAATCTCATTTATTTGTATATACTTGCTTTTTCACTGCAATCCAATCAAATATATTGTGGATTTCTGGAGTTAGGCTCCTTACTTTTGTTATTTTCTTTTATTGCTTTGCTTAATATGTGAAAATCATCTACTTTTTAAATATCAAAGGCTATGTTGTTTAGCATGTGATACTTTTATTTTTATTTATTTATTTTTTCATTTTTATTATATTTTTAAAATATATTTTTGTCAGAGGGACACTTTAAAAATATTGTCAGGTGGGGAGGACAGCATAATGGTTACATGAAAGTATTTCTTATCTGAGACTTCAGGGCTCTAGGTTCAATCCCTCATATCACAGTACTCTGCACAGTTTGCTCTGCTTTACATCTCTGTATCTTTCTGTCTCATTCATTAAAATAAAATATGTAAATATTTACTAAAGTTATCTTAGTTTAAAACATAGGTTTCAAGTGTACAGCACTGTAACCTCAAAAATATATAAGCTGTATCTTGATCAATAACAAATGTTTAATATCCATTAACCATCAACTGAGTAATTTTCTTCATAATATACACCCACCATACTTCTTATTTTCCTTATGGGAATTATCATTTTGTTGTTATTATCTAACGATTGTTGGTATGTTTCATATTGGTTTGCTCCCCTTCCCCCCGACCTCTGAGAGAATTGGTTTGGCCCTTGCTAGTTTCAGGCCCGCTTTTTCCTCTGCCCCCTATGCTAAGGAAGTCCAGAGTCCCAGGAGGAGCCCTGGAGGGAGAATGATGGGGAAGCACATGGTGTGGTGATTTGCCCGTTTGTGAATAAAGACTAAACTGCAGCTTCTCAGCTAGCCCGGCCTGCTGGAGCCCCTGAACTTAACAACAAATGATTGTTTGTTCTTGCTTGATTTTGTTTTACTTTACTTTGTTTAATTTTTATCATGTGACAGAATCATAAAAAGAAAAAAAAAAACTTACCTTTCAATGTCATCTACTTCCATGCTACTTTTTATTATTTTTCCTCCTGGTCTTGGGTTTCCTTTGCTCTTCTTTTCCAATATCATTAAGGTATACAGTAAAGTTATTTATTTGAGATTTTTGTTTGTTAGCTTTTTTGTTTTCTAATGTAAGCCTGTCTGGCCATAAGTTTTCCTCATAGTACTGCTTTAGCAGTGCCCAAAATATTATGATAGCTCTTATATGAATTATTAATCATTACCAAGTGCATTTTAATTTCCTCTTTAATCTAGCAGTTGTTAAGTAGAAGGTTGATGTGTTTCCATAATTTTGGACTTTCACTTTCTGTTAAGTGTTGAATATTGCCATAATTCCACTATAGTCTGAGAAAATGTTTTGAACGACTTCAAAGTTTTTGAAATCACTGCTGCTGTCTTTTGTCTAGTACTGGTCTATGCATTAGAGCATTCCCTGTGAACTTGAGAAGAATGATTATTTCACTTTCCTGAGGGAAAACACTCTAAAGATATCCAGTAGGTCTAATATGTCCATCTCTTCATTTAATCTCGTGTTTCTTAATTAGTTTTATGCCTAGCTGTCTATCAGGGAAAGCGTAGTGTTCAAGTCCCTTAGTGTTAATATATATGGCTATCTATGTATTTTCTCAGATCTTGCTGCCCCTCCATTGGATTCACTGGTATTGAATAATCTTATCTCCTCCTGGTTGATGGATATCAAGAACAATAAGTAATGTCTAATACCAACTTTTATTACCTTAACTATTTAAAAAATATTGTGTCAGATATGAGTATCCTTGTTCCTGCCATTTTTGTGATAAATTCACTTATATGATGGTTTTCCCACCCTTTAACTTTGAGCCTATTTCTGTCCTATAGAGTTAGATGGGCTTCGTGCAGACATAATATGATCTGGTTGTGGTTCTTGACCCATGTTCCTACTGTATGTCTTTTGGTTCAGACTATTGCCATTAAATGAAATTACAAATTTAAGGTATTTAAATGCTATTGTTTTATGTGGATCTTTCTTGTTTTTAAGTATTTTCCTTATCCATTCATCTGTATTTGAACATTTGAGTTTAGTTTTTAAATTTGATATATTGTACATGCACTAAAATGAACATGCCTCATATATATTTTCAAATTAATGTTTTTAGGTTCTGTGCATGGATATTGAGGAGTGGAACTACTAAAAAACTGTGGCAGATTGATTTCCAAATGCAATAGTTGAATTGGTTGATAATAAATGTACACATTTGCTAAAAATAGCTAATAGCTAATATTGTTCACCTACCTGTTACAACCTATATCATCATTTTGTAATTACTAGATCACTAGTAACTCATTTCCTTGCTGCAGTTTTATGTCACTGGAGCCATATGTATGCCTATCCTCGTCATTCTGAATAAAAATTTTCTCAAAAAGAGAAAGAGAGGAAGTGGCACCAAGGTATGAAAGTTGCCCTCAATGCTGTAGTATTCCCATGTGACTGTGGGACTGGAATCAGGGTCAATTGCATGGCTTTAATGCTGGACCAGATCATTTAAATAAATTGAAAATGTGAAGTATAAATATGTGATTAGGTAAAGTGTTTGCAAAGCCAAGCAGCAGTGCATCCAGTAGAGTGCACATGCTCATATGTTAAAATGCACAAGGACCTAGGTTCAAACCTCCAGCCACCGACTGCAGGGGAAGAGTTTCATGACATATGAAGCAGTGCTCCAGGTGTCTATCTTTCTCTATCACTCTTCATCTCTTCATTCCCTCATGATTTCCGTCCCTACCCAATACATAAGTAAAAAAATTTTAAGTGAAAATTGTATTGCACGTGTGTTTATAAGGGATAACATCAAAATGCTTTTTTAAAAATTTTGTTTATAAAAAGGAAACATTGAAAAAAAACAATAGGATAAGAGAGGTACAACTCCACACAATTCCCACCACCAGAAATCTGCATCCCATCCACTCCCTTGATAGCTTTCCTATTCTTTAATCCGCTAGGAGTATGGACTCAAGGTCATTGTGGGGTGCAGAAGGTGGAAGGTCTGGTTTCTGTAATTGCTTCCCTGCTGAGCATGGGCATTGCCAGATGGATCCATAGTCTCAGCCTGCCTCTATCTTTCCTTAGTGGGCCGGGGTTCTGGGGAATCGGAGCTCAAGGATACATTGGTGGGGTTGTTTGTCCAGGGAAGTCTGGTTGGCATCATGCTAGTATCTGGAACCTGGTGGCTGAAAAGAGAGTTAACATATAAATCCAAACAAGTTGTTGACTAATCATGAACTGGAGTAGTGCAGATGAAGAGTTGGGGTGGGGGGTTTACGTTCTGTAGATAGCTAGTAGGAATATTTTAGTTATATTCCTTTTTGTATTTCTTTTTACTTCCCTCAGTCCTGGTACCTAGGGTAGGGCCCACTTTCTTGTATGCTTCTCCCAGTTCTTATCAAATAATATTGCATCCGCTGATTGCAACCTAATCAATGCAAGGAGTGCCACCCCAGCATGCTTCACTTCAGACTGTGTCCAGAGACTTCAGGTGTGGAATGACAACCCTTCAGCTTCATCACTCGGGTGAGACCTTTCTTTTCATAGTATTCTCTAATTCCATCCCAGGTGGTTCACTTCCTAACAAAGTCCCAAAACCTAAATAAGACCAGGTTCCAGGAGACAGAGCATATCTTCACAGGTATCCATAAACTAGGGCAAATATATACCTGAAAGCAGTAGTACACTAGAGTTTGCATTGAGTACCCCCCAACACTTCATCTCCACTATTCTGAACTTTGGGTCCATGATTCTTCAACAATTTCTTTGGCTTTGTATGGTAACTCTCTTTTCAGCCACCAGGTTCCAGATGCCATCAGGATGCCAGCCAGGCTTTCCTGGACTGAAGACTCCACCAATGCGTCCTAGAGCTCAGCTTCCCCAGAGACTCACCCTACTAGGGAGAGAGGCAGACTGGGAGTATGGACCGACCAGTCAATGTCCATGTTCAGTGGGGAAACAATTACAAAAGCCAGACCTCCCACCTTCTGCAACCCACCAAGACCCTGAGTCCATGCTCCCAGAGGGATAGAGAATGGGAAAGCTCTTGGGGAAGGGATGGGATATGGAGATTGGGTGGCGGGAATTGTGTGGAGTTGTAACCCCCCATCCTATGATTTTGTTAATGTCTCCTTTCTTAAATAAATAAATACATTTAAAAAATATTCCTTTTTTATATTGTCTCTGCTTTTGCACTGCGATGAGACCTAACATGTTTTGTTTGTTTAGATATTCTTCATTAAACATGCCTCTGATGGCATAGCTAAGGAAGCAAATCGCTTATATTTTCAAACAGCATCCTGTCTGGCTCTGAGCAGGTGCTTTCATTGCTTTTATACCTCTCCTCTGGGTGAGTTCTTCCAGCTCCTGAGGAGGTGGTAATGTGCACTGCTTTCATCAATAGCAGCTTCTATCCAAAGAGTGTGTTCTTAAAATAGCAGTGAACATAAACCATCTGCATTTAACTGCTTGACATTTTGGTAAAGTATGACAACTCTACCAAAAGATTCCAACTGTTTGACTTGACTTTGTGTGATTTTATTTTTTTCTTTCTATTTTTATGAGGCAAAGGTTCAAAAAGGAACAGTTACTATTTAAAGAAAACAGCAGACAATGCATTTTACAAACAGAGATCTATTCTCTTATTCCCATTTGAGAGACCAGAATTTTAAAATCTCAATTCCTCCTTGGAAGTTCTCCTACTTTTTATTCAAATTGCATTCAGGTTACCAACTGTTTGAAGAATTGAAAGATATTTTCATTTTTAAATTGACATAAGAATCCTTTTTCTGTTCCACCTGGGAAAAGAAATTCAACTTGATGTTTATGGATTCTATGTAAAATATACTTTTCCAAAAAAGACACAATGCATTTCATAAAGATAATCCTATTCTCCCTTTCTGTTGTCCTCTTCCTTTACTCCTTGTCTTTATTTCCCTTCTTTCTTTAGTCTCTTCCTCCTTCATCCAAACTTCTTGCTTTTTCACTTCCACAAAACCTTTTCTTCTTCTGTAAAACACCACATTCCTTTTATTCAAAACAGTCACTTATTTTTATTTATTTGCTTATTTATTTGATAGAGACAGGCAGACATTGCCATGAAAAAAAGAGGAGAATAGACTGATGAAAGAGACAGATATCTACAACACTGCTTCACTGCTTAAGAAGCTTTTCCCCATAGGTGAGGACCAGTTTCTTGAACCTGGGTCCCTGAATATTGTAATATGTGCATTCAACCAAGTATACTACCACCCAGCCCCATGACATTGCTGAATTATGTGATTAATTACGTTATTAAGTCTACATATATCCATTTGTTGCATACATATGCAATGTATTGAAAATAGAATATGTACCTGTTCATGTGTGTTATGGGCAAAACTTCAAAGTCTTTGTATTTGTGAAGCTTACAGGAAATACTACAGACATCCTGAAGCTACCGAGTTGAAAAAACCTAGAGGGAACAAACTAATTGTCTTGGTCTGTTCATTTGCAGAGCTGGAAACTCACTTATGTTAGATTTTATTACTCCCTAAGTGAGAGAAAGAAAGGCATAGAGACAAGAAGAGAGACCATGGTACTGGAGCTTTCTGGATACTGTGACATTCCCATGTGGTGCTAGTGCTCAAACTTCATGGTAAAACGTACAACCTACATGATGAGTGACTTCTATGACCCCAAATGAATAATGTCTTAGGTACAAACAGCACCCATCCTAAGACTGAAGCTGAAGCAAACAAAACCTGCACACACTGATAAAAAGTAAGGGAATGGTTAAGCCAGTTGGACAGTTTACCAGGTATAGAGTATGATTTGTCATGAGTGTGACCCAAGTTTGAAATCCGGCACTAGCTAGGAGGCACTAAGGCACTAGAGCACTAGAGGAAGCTCTGTTGCTTTTTTCTCTTTCCCTCTCCCCTCTCTATGGTGTGTGTGTGTGTGTGTGTGTGTGTGTGTGTGTATGTGTTTGTGTGTGTGTGTGTGTGTGTATGTGTGTGTGTGTGTATCTATATGTATGTAAAAGTAGCCTAACATTGTAAAAATCACACATACAAGAGCACTTACTGTGCAACAGTATGGTTTGGATAATGAATTTATTGTCTTTTAAATTTATTTATTGATTTAATAATGATCAAGGAGACCTTAGTATAAAAAGGGTACAATTCCCAACACCGGAGTTCTGTATTCCAGCTCCTCTATTTGAAGTTGTCCTATTCTTTATCCTTCTGGAAGTATGGACCCAGGATCCTTATGGGGTAGACGAGGTATAAGGTCTGACTTTTGTAATTGCTCCTCCGTTGGATAGTAAATTTGTGACAAAGGAGTCAAGACAATAATTGTGAGAAGGGAGGGTGACTTCAATAGATGGGTGTTAAAAAAAGTAGAAATTCACATGCAAAAGAATGAGGACACGTTATTTATATCATCAGCAAAAGTTAATTGAAAGCGAATTAAAGACTTGGAAGTCAACCCTGAAATCATAAAACATTCTGAAGAAAATAGCTAGCAGGGGGAACTGGGGAGGGGAAATTAAATAGGTTTAGGTAGGGCAGCAGGTAACTCACCTGGTGGTATGCATGGATTCCCACGCACAGCAAAGATCTAGGTTCAGACATTGGACCATCACATGGGATTGCTTCAAGAGAGGAAGATTTACTTGAACATATTGTGTGAAATTCATAACATTTGCTGTCACACCAGGTATTTTCAAAATTTAAACAAACCTTGTGAGAAAAATCACCGAAATAATAATAGAGATTTTCCCATCTCTATGTTGTATTTATGTACTGTAAATGCATGTCATTCAATGTTTTACAACTAACCAAAAAATAATCTAAACCATGGATTTTTTTCAATCTTATTCAATGTAAATAGGTGGAACAGTACATTTCTAGGTAGTAGAAATATCTATTTAAATAAAGCTCTCTATATATTAATCCATAATATATAATATGTATTAATCCAGAATATAAATATGTATATATCCAGTATATATATGTATACTTTTGTGGTTTTTTTAACTGTGTATTTTAAAAGTTACACAATGCTTATATTTAGAAATATACTATAAAAATTATATTTTGCCATATCGAGGGTGATTTCACTTATAAATATGTATATTTATTTATTTATTTATTTTTTATTTAAGAAAGGAGACATTAACAAAACCATAGAATAAGAGAGGTACAATTCCGTACCATTCCCATAACCTGATCTCCACATCCCACCCCCTCCCCTGATAGCCTTCCCATTCTCTATCTCTCTGGGAGTATGGATCCTGGGTCCTTGTGGGTTGCAGAGGGTGGAAGGTCTGGCTTCTGTAATTGCTTCCCCGCTGAACATGGGCGTTGACTGGTCGATCCATACTCCCAGTCTGTCTCTCTCTTCCCCTAGTAGGGTGGAGTTCTGAGGAAGTGGAGCTCCAGTACACATTGATGGGGTCAGAGAAGTCTGGTCAGCATCTCGCTGTCATCTGGAACCTGGTGGCTGAAAAGAGAGTTAACATACTAAGCCAAACAAATTGTTGAACAATCATGGACCTAAAGACTGTAATAGTGCAGATGAAGTGTTGGGGTATTCCCTGCATGCTCTTGTGTACTTCTGCTTTTAGGTATATATTTTTCCCCTAGTTAGCATAGGTGAACCTATGCTCTATCTCAGGGGACCTGGACTACATCTAGGTTTGGGGACTTTATTGGGGAGTGGACCACCTGGAACGGAATTAGAGAATACTATGAAAGGAAAGGTCTCACCCGAGTGATGAAGCTGAAGGGTTGTCATTCCACACCTGAAGTCTCTGGACACAGTCTGAGCTGAAGCATGTTGAGGTGGCAATCGTTGTGTTGATTAGCTTGCGATCGGCAAATGAAATATTATTTGATATGGATTGGGAGAGGCATATGGGAAAATGGGCCCTATCCAAGGGTTCCAGGACTGGGAGAAGTAGAGGCTCTATAGTGGAAATGTGAGGGTCCTGCTGTCTTAGGATTCAAGAAGACAATGGATAGTTGTTGTTATCATCACATTATTTGGTGATAGGGTTAACTCTGGAAATTCCCTTTGATAGGGTTTGGGGTATAGTACCCAGCATCTTTTATATATCTGTGCTGTTGGTTGCTTCTGTTCTCCCTGGTCTAGGCTTTTGGGAGAGAACATATCAAAGACATCCTATGTATTGAAAAGGCTCAGTCTGTGTTTTAAGAAGTTCTAGACATATTATCAGTTTTTTGCCTCTCATATTAATTAAATAATGGTTTATGTAATGTATTACATTACATAATGTAATGTATTACATTACATAAACATTGTAATACAATCCTATTACACTTTAATAGGATTGTACATAAACACCACTCCCACCACCAAAAGACTGTGCCCCATCCCCATCACCCACCTCCCCCACCCTCCGTCGTGCCGGGAAGCCCAATGGCCACCCTCCCCTTCACCACAGTGTTTTTACATTGGTGCCCTACTCTCGATTTAATCAGATTCTGCTTTAAGTTTTCCTTTCTGTTCTTCTTTTTCAACTTCTGTTAATGAGTGGGGACATCCCATACTCATCATTATCTTTCTGACTTAGCTCACTTAACATAATTCCTTCTAGCTCTGTCCAAGATGGGTCAGAGAAGGTGGGCTTATTGTTCTTAATAGCTGCATAGTATTCCATTGTGTATATGTATGTACCACAGTTTTCTCAGCCACTCATTTGCTGTTGGACACCTGGGTTCCTTCCAGGTTTTAGCTATTATGAATTGTGCTGCTATAAACATAGATGTGCACACATCTTTTTGGTTGGGCATTATGGAATCCTTGGGGGTATATCCCCAGGAGAGGAATTACTGGGTCATATGGAAAGTCTATGTCTAGCCTTGTGAGAGTTCTCCAGACTGCTCTCCACAGAGGCTGGACCAACTTACATTCCCACCAACAGTGTAGAAGGGTTCCTCTGTCCCCACAGCCTCTCCAACATTTGTTGCTGCTGTCCTTTTTGATGTATGCCATTCTTACAGGAGTTAGGTGATATCTCAATGTTGTGTTTATTTGCATCTCTCTGACAATCAGCAACCTGGAACAGTTTTTCATATGTTTGTTAGCCTTTTGGATCTCCTCTGAAGTGAATGTCTTGTTCATATCCTCTGCCCATTTTTGGATGGGGTCATTTGCTTTTTTTGGTGCTAAGTTTGCTGAGTTCTCTGTATATTTTGGTGATTAATCTTTTGTCTGATGTTTGGCATGTGAAGATCTTCTCCCATTCTGTGAGGGGTCTCTTTGTTTGTGTGATAGTTTCTTTGGCTGTGCAGAAGCTTTTCAATTTGATGTAGTCCCATTGGTTTGTTTCTGCTTGAGTCTTCCTTGCAATTGGGTTTGTTTCATCAAAGATGTCCTTGAGGTTTAGGTAGGAAAGTGTTTCACCAATGTTTTCTTCTAAGTATTTGACAGTTTCCAGTCTCACATCCAGGTCTTTGATCCATTTGGAGTTGATTTTTGTTTCTGGTGAGATAAGGTGTTTCAATTTCATCCATCTGCATGTTATAACCCAGTTTTCCCAGCACCTTTTATTGAAGAGAGCCTCCTTCTTCCATTTAATACTTTGGGTCCCCTTATCAAAGATTAGATGTCCATAGGTGTGGGGGTAAATACGTATATTTATAAATGACATCAAGATGTTGACCCTCTCCAAGGATAGTGGATATATGAGTCTTTGAATCTTTCCTGGAACTAGCTAAAGTAATGGCAAAATATGTACCTTAAATTCAAGAAACTTGAACCTAGGCTCATGTGAATGGCAAATCGATTTATAATCCATGAGAGTTATTTTTCAAACCCATACTTATTTAAAATATTTACTAAGACAGAGGCAGAGTGTGTGAGAGAGGGAGAGACTGTAGTGTTTCTCCACTTTGGTGTAGTCAGAGACAGAACTGTGTCCCATGTGCAGTAGTTCTGTGCTCTACTTCTCTTTCAGGTTGCACTAAAATCCATTTACATAAGAAGAGGCTGATCTCCAGATAGTAAATGAGATTCCAGAAATAAATTGTGAAACTGGAAAATAATGTCCCCAAATTACCTACTATTCCCACTTCAAAAGTAGGCATACCCTCCCAAGTAGAGTATGTTTTGAATAGTTCACATGGACTTTATGTATACATAAATTAATTCAGTATCACATATTTATAATTTTACGGTTTTTTAAACTATGTATTTTAAAAGTTACACAATGTTTATAGTTGGAAATAAACTTCATCACCTTTTTAAGGAACAATATTAAGTAGACAGAAATAAGTGCAAACTGGATTCAAAAGCCATGATTCCCATTTATTATAAAGCCCTTTTTTTCTGAGTTTAGTGTCAATGATCTAATTTTTTGATTGACAATTAGTTTCATGAATTCTTTTTTTGGAAAAGCCAGGTCTTTAGTTGAGACCAAGAATTATCTTATCATCATTTAGTGACAATGCATAATGAAAAGAGTATCAATGTAATATGAAAAGAGATTTTTATGAACTTTCATCAGGAACCTATTACAATTCATTTGCAGAAACTGACACGTAGCATATTGCTGCAATTTACCTTCATGAATATGAGGAGGATATTCAGTTTCTGAGGAAACTTATTGAACAAATATGGGAAGTTAACTCAGAAACTTCCAAAGTGAGAAATTACAAAAAATGGGGGGTCTCTGTTCCCACAAAAATGTGGGAAGACCATCTTTCAGCAACATAACAGAGATATGATCAGTTATGGTAACAGCACCATACCAGTATTGTTTACATTTTAAAATATAAAGTTTAGCTAGTAAAATCATCTCTATGATACTTGTAATGATTATATTTTCTTAGAAAATATGTGTTTTAGAAATGATCTAAAACTTTTTATTTTATTTTTTTTTTGACAGATGCAGAGAGAGCACAGCACTGGAATTCTTTTTTTTAATTTATTTTTTATTTAAGAAAGGATAAATTAACAAAACCATAGGGTAGGAGGGGTGCAACTCCACACAATTCCCACCACCCATTCTCCATATCCCATCCCCTCCCCTGATAGCTTTCTCATTCTCTATCCCTCTGGGAGCATGGACCCAGGGTCATTGTGGGTTGCAGAAGGTGGAAGGTCTGGCTTCTGTAATTGCTTCCCCGCTGAACATGGACATTGACTGGTCGGTCCATACTCCCGGTCTGCCTCTCTCTTTCCCTAGTGGGGTAGGTCTCTGGGGAAGTGGAGCTCCAGGACACATTGGTGGGGTCTTCAGTCCAGGGAAGCCTGGCCAGCATCCTGATGGCATCTGGAACCTGGTGGCTGAAAAGAGAGTTAACATACACAGCCAAATAAATTGTTGAGCAATCATGGACCCAAAGGTTGGAATAGTGGAGAGGAAGTGTTGGGGGAGTACTCACTGCAAACTCTAGTGTACTTCTGCTTTCAGGTATATATTTTTGCACTTGTTTATGGATACGTGTGAACATATGCTCTCTCTCACAGAACCTGGTGTATATCTAGATTTTGGGACTTCGTTATAAAGTTATCCACCTGGGATGGAATTAGAGAATACTATGAAAGGAAAGATCTCACCTGAGTAATGAAGCTGAAGGGTTGTCATTTCACACCTGAAGTCTCTGGACACAGTCTGAGCTGAAGCATGTTGAGGTGGCAATCGTTGCGTTGATTAGGTTGCGATCGGCTGATGCAATATTATTTGATATGGATTGGGAGAGGCATGCAGGAAAGTGGGCCCTATCCTAAGGTTCTAGGACTGGGGGAAATATAGGCTCAATAGTGGAGATGTGAGGTTCCTGCTATCTTAGGGTTCAAAAAGACAATCGATAGTTAATGTTATCTTCACATTATTTGGTAATTGGGTTAACTTTGAAAAGTCCTTTTGTTAATGTTTGTTATATAATACGCAATATCTTGTATATAGCTGTGCCACTGGTTGCTTCTGATCTACTTGGTCTAGGCTTTTGAGAGAGTCCACATATCAAATACACAACCTATATATTAAAGAGACTCTTAAATGTTGTGGTGACTGAGTGGAAACCTGAGCCAGATACTATTACTTATACTTTCTCAAATGTAGTATTCCAGTATTTTTTTTTTTTTTTAGTTTGGAGGATCTAGCAAACTCAACACAGTGAAGCATAACTTATCTTACAGTGAGAGCAGAGTACTAGAACTGATTCAACAAATACAGCTCAAATATCTTTAAGTAGTTTTGTAACCCCCTAAGTCCCATGGTCTCAACTGAAACTTAGGCAGTGTGGGTTACGTAACAAAATGATATTATGGTTGTGAAATGCTATTTCTTTTTTTAGTGATTTATAATGTTATTATAGGGGTGTATAATTCCACACCACTTCTACCACCAGAGTTCTGTATCCCCACTTTCTCCACTGGAAACTTCAGTAGTTTCTCAAGGATATATTTATCCATCTTTTTTAGGCCCTACCTTCCCTTCCAAGTCACACCTACACCTATTGTTATCTCCAAATGTATTTTTCCCCTCATCTCTCTCTAGGTCTTGTTGGAATTGGATTTCAGAACTCTCTAGTCTAGTTCTCTAACATTTCTCCCCCTCTGGGTGTGTGGACCAACATTCTTTTGGGGGTTCAGAAGACTGGAGTTCTGGTTTCTGTAATTGTTTTTCTTTTGGACATGGTATTTGGTAGGTCAATCTATACCCCAGACTGTACCTATCTTTTCCTAGTAGGGTAGGGCTCTGGAGAGGTGAGGCTCCAGGACTCATGAATGAGGCTGTTTGCCCAGGGAAGTCAGGAAGGAATCACAGGATAGAATCAAGTAGCATTTGCAACTTGAAATAGACTTCCTCACTTCTCTCCACCCCAAGATCCCTGTTCTCATATGCTCTATTCCTACATTTTGTTTCCTGTTTATTGTATACTACTGGACTTGAAATAGTTTAAGACATATGAAAAATGCACTAAGATAACACTTCACCTTTTTGAGAATGTCATACATCAGAAAGGATAATAACAGCT
Source organism: Erinaceus europaeus (assembly GCF_950295315.1). Lineage (NCBI taxonomy): Eukaryota > Metazoa > Chordata > Mammalia > Eulipotyphla > Erinaceidae > Erinaceus > Erinaceus europaeus. The sequence continues at coordinate 29,989,601 of NC_080166.1, forward strand.
AACATTGGAATGGTTTCAGGGGTAAAAGAACCCTCCTGCAGTGTTGGTAATGTAAATTGGTTCAACCTCTGTGGAAAGCAATCTGGAAAACTCTCAAAACACTAGAAATGGACCTTCCCTATGACCCTGCATTTTCTATCTTGGGAATATATCCTAAGGAATCAAATATGCTCATCCAAAAAGATCTGTGTGTATACTTACGTTCATAGCAGCACAACTTTTAATCACTGAAACCTGGAAGTAACCCAGGTGACCAGTAACAGATGAATGACTGGAAGAGTACTTAGCTATTAAGAATGATTAATTGACCTTCTTCTCTTCAGCTTGGATAGAGCTTGATGGAATCATGGTAAGTGAGATAAGCCAAGAAAAGAAAGATGAGTATGGGATGATCTCACCCATGAAAAGAAGTTGAGAAGTAAGAACAGAAAGAAAGGAAAAACACAAAGTAGAACTTGTACTGATTTTGGTTTATTGTACCAAGGCAAAGGACTGTGTGGAACGTGAGGGACTTTCTTGTCCTAATACATGATTTTATTTATTATAGAAGCTCAAACAACATCCTCAGATTGTTTTTTTTTTTCTTGATCTATACATTGTGTTGGTCAAGTTCCACCTTTCGTTTCTCATTAACTTCCTTCAGCTCTATGTGCACAACTAAACAGTTATTGTAGTCACTATAATACAGATATGTATGTATACTAGCTTAAGTTAATTTTATGATAATAATTTATGTTAATAATAATATTATATGTTTATATATCTTGACTACTTTTACTGATTGATATTTCACTGAACCTGACTAGTTTTAATAATGTCTATTTACACATAGAAAATCTTGGGAAACTTAATTAAATATCTTAATGTATGTTAAAGAAAAAACAGAGTCCATTAGAACCTACATTTTTTTTTATTTCCTTCGAAGTCAGGGGTTCACTCATGAAATTTCATCACCCTCAGACTACTTAGTTTCATTCAGATGGCAAGAAAAAGAAAGAAACCATAGCATAACTGGAGCTTCCCCTAGCTCTGTGACACTGATATGGTGGTGGGACTTGAACTTCAGCTGTACACACGATAAGGCATGTGCTTACCTGGGAAGCTAAACTTCCAACCTTCATTTCATTTTTTTCTTTTTTTTAGTTAGTGATTTAATAATAATTAACACAATGGTAAGATAACAGGGGTATAATTCCATACAATTCTTACTAACAGAGTTCCATATCACATTCCCTCCATTGGAAGCTTCTCTATTCTTCCTTCCTTCCTTCCTTCCTTCCTTCCTTTCTTTCTTTCTTTCTTTCTTTCTTTCTTTCTTTCTTTCTTTCTTATCTCTCTCTCTTCCTCTCACTTTCTTTCTTTCTTTTCTGCCAGGCACTCAGTACCATCAGCATAACACCTCTCCTCATAACCTTTTATTTTATTTTATTTTATTTTATTCTATTATTTTCTTTCCTCTAGGTAGAGGGTGATATACATAGACAGAGAGGGAAAGAGAAAGAGTGCAGGACACTGCAACATTGTTCCACCACTTATGATGCCTTCACCCTGTCCACCCTATATCTACCACTGTGGTGATCTGGGCCTGGAACTTGGGTCCTTGGGCATGGTAATATGTGCACTCTTCTGGGTGAGTCACATTTGAGTCTCTTTCTTCTTTATTTTTTTCTTTCTCTTTTTCTTTCTCCTTCTCTCCCTTCTTCCTTCCTGCTCTCTCTCCTTTTTTTCTTTCTTTCCTTTAAGTATTGCTCAGCTCTGGTTTATGGTAATGTCAGTGATTGAACAACAAGACCTCAGAGCCACAGACATGCAAGTATTTTGTGATCTATGTTATCTCCACTGTCTGTATGCAGGATGAGAACTATTTCATTATGTAACAATGTATATTATTGTGTATCTGTTTTTGTGTTTTCATCACAAAGTTATTTCAAGGATACCAGTATACAATAATGACATAACTTGTAAGATTAGTGTGCAGGGTATAAATTAAACAACAAAGAACTCAAGTATTAACTCTGTTGAATTTACATTCCCACTGTGACAGGAACAAGCCATTTATGATGGAACTATCTAGGTCTTCTCCAGTACTGCTCTTTATTAATCTATCTAAATTTTAATGCACTCATATGTAGCATGAAAAATAATCTGATAAAAGCCCAATTTATATGTAACAGGTCAATAGGATAGTTTACAATTTTAGTATTAAAATTTCTTTTAATGTAATATGTGCAAAGTATTTCATTTAGTCGTCATTTATTTAAAGGATAATGGTATTCTAGGAGTAAAAGCTATGAGTTTTGCAACTCTTTTGACAAGTAAAGCAAGTGAAATTTATACTGCTTTTGGTTACTCATTATAAACTAACATGTAGGTGTACTTTTCAAGTAAAACACCAAGTAATTTCACATGTATTCTTATTTATTTTAGAGAAAAGAGTTGAGAGGAAAAAACATGCCTAAAACAACTGGAATATAAATCATTTTCTTAAATTATAATTGAAATATGTATATTTAATAGCAAAACTGTAAATAGTTTTATACATGGTACTTTAGCTAATCTTCTAATTAAAAATATCAGCAATAAGAAACAAATAATCAGTTTCATAGCAATCATCTAAAATTATCTAGCAGACCACAAGTTTTCTTCCCCATAATAGATTTGGTATTCAACAAAGCCTTCCCAATCTATGAAGAGAACTTCTGTCATAAATTAGGCCACTCAGGATGTTCATACTCTTCGTACAGTTGTATTCCTAGGCTTTTTCCTTTATTCTTGTTATTAACACCTTTTTGTTGTTGTTACTGCTTTCAATGAATGTTTGGATATTTGACAGTTTACTTATTTTAAGAGCTCAGCTGAATTTCTGGTAATTAGAAGCACCTTACTACTACTGTGTACTTTTCCATAGAACCCTAATAGCATATATCATTTACATACCTCTTCCCTTAGGGCAGTATATCCTAGAGCAAGTATAACAAACATACTCTACAGAAAATGTAATTATGCATTTCTAAAGATACCTGAAGCTAACCATTCTAATCTTCTTTACTATCTTTCTGTAAAACAGAGACACCAAATCTTTATCTGCAATATCTTTGCCTTTAGGTTCAGGATTAGTTAATGATTTGTTCTGCATTATATTTTAACCCTTTTTCAGCCACCGGGTTCCAGATGCTACCATGATGCCAACTCGACTTCATTTGGCAGAGGACCCTATCATGTGTTTTGGAGCCCTGCCTCCCCAGACCCCTGCCCTATTAGGGAAAGAGAGAGACAGGCTGGGAGTGTGGATTGACCTGCCAATGCCCATGTTCAGTGAAGAAGCAATTAAAAAAGCCAGACGTTCCACTTTCTGCACCCCACAATGATCCTGTTCTATACTCCCAAAGGGATAATAAATCGGGAAGCCATCAAGGGAAGGGATTGGATATGGAGCTCTGGGGGTGGGCAGTGTGTGGATACGTACCCCACTGATCTTATAGTCTTGTCAATATTTCTAGTTTATAAATAATAAATATATAAAAAACAATAAATATACAACATGTTAATAATCATTGTTATTGATAATTTTAATAGAACTACTATTATGTCAATAATTATTTAATGACAACTAATGTCATTCAGTATATGAAATGTCTCACTGCATCTAAACTATGACTCTAGGAGGCAGACACAATTATTACTTTCATTTTATGGAAGATAATGCTCTAGCCCAGAGACATTAAATAATGTAACTAGTCCCATTGCTAAGCCATAGCAAAATTAAGCTGTACCTGAGAACTGAGACTTCAATACCTTTGCTTCTACACTATGAGCGCTATGATTTCTGTTACATGCCATTTGATATTCTTGGTCAGCCAGTGAAAAAAGACAGATGGACTTGGGGTAATGGCAATGAGCTTACTTAAGCTTAATGAAGTTAAGATTGCAGCCATGGTCTCCTTAATGGTGAAATCAATACATCCTTGGCTCCCAAGAGCAGCTATTGACATAGTGATTCTATTTATCCATTAAGTTAAATAGAAAACACATATGTAGTGCCCTTTAACCTACTACATCATTTCTATACTACAAAAAAAAAAAAAAAAAAAAACGAACAACAACCAAAAAAAGACATTATTACTTTCAAAGAAAGAAATTAAAAAAAAAAGTGTATCACTTAAGGAACAAAATAAGAAAAGGGAAACAGTGAGTGAAGCTTGGACTTAGTGAGGTTCATTGCAGCAAAGCAAGCACTCTAGACTTGTGGGAGATGGAAAGGGAGAGATATGGGTGCCCAGTGCATGACAGTGAAGGACTTAGGTTGGTGGTAGGAGTGATATGTAGTTATCTA